>NW_026562608.1:0-119164 GCF_027474105.1 Poeciliopsis prolifica | reverse complement strand
GAGCTCTCTACCTGCAACTCAGTCCCTTTAGACTAGCTGGCAGCAATTAGCAAATACCTGGCAGAACTGTGAATCTGCTGAACTCTGTATACAAGCTACTCTCTGTGCAAAGTGAAACAAAAAACATTGTTGAAGGGTTAATAGAGGAGAGATGTTGTGTGTGATGACTTCCTACCTCTGGTGTAATGTGACATAATGAAAAAGGTTCAAAGGGCACCAATATATTTATGAGGCTGTACCTGTAAGGCAAATAAGCTGTTTTATTTTGCTTCAAAACATCTGCCTTTACATTGACACACTAACAAAATACAGGAAAACTTAATACTGAAAGAGAACAAATATGAAACTAATTTAATTACATGTCGTGAAAATCATGGTGGGTGCATATGAAAATGGTATTCCTTTATTTATACCCGCCTGCTGCCTCACCCTGAAGTCCACTAGGTGGTGGTGTTGCACCACGAGCTGGTTTACAATCTTGAGGAAAACCAACAGAAGAAGAAAGAAGAGCCTGTAGTCGGAGTTGTGGTTGTTTGTAAACCTCCCATCTGAAGCAGAACCACCTGCTCTGATCCTTGGTGGTTCAAACCCGAGCTGGAAACGCGTCTCGTCCCTCCGCGCAGCGATGTGTCAGGTGGAAGAAGAATACCACGAGCAGCTGGAGCGCGTGGACCCACCCAGGTAGGCGGCGTGAACCTCCACGCGTCTGGAGAGCACAGCACGGAAAACGCCGGCGTTTAAAGACGGTGTTTGGCTTTTCAGTGACGCTGCAGAAACTTTGTGAGACGAGTTGAATGTTTTCTAACGGGCAGGAAGTCATGTGGTGAACGGAGCCGCAAGCATTTCACATAAAAGGACCAACAGGGAAGTTTCTGCAATGTGTTTTTGTTCCTAAACGAAATAAATATTGTTTATATTTTCTGAGGTCATCTTTGGCTGATGTTAGAAATATTAGTATCAGACGTTGTAGTCAGGAGAGTGAAGTTATTAGGTAATTATGCCAAAACATTTAATTCAGGATCTCACAGTAACAAGCCCTGGATGACTGTCTGATAACTGACTGCTTATCCACCTCATTTGCTTTTGCAGTGCCTCTTTAGGTCTCTGTCTGATATATGATTTCCAGAAACTGTGACTGACATTACAAAGGCAAATGTTAAAAAGATGGATTGTTTATTTGCTCCACTCTGTGTGGTATTTTACTGTGTTTCTAAAACACTTTATTATGTAACTTCTTTAACCAAACACAGTTTTTCTCTCTGTTGTCAGTGCTTCGAAAAAATGTGTCAAATGCAAAGAGGAGCTGGCGGCTGTGGTCATCAGAGCAGGAGATGCATACTGCAGGTAGGACACAGCAGCATCACTCAGCCAGCGTGGCACTGTGAAAACGAGGTTTACATAAGACTGAGAGTAAGTGACGCAGCTTGGATCACTGTAACTGATTTAATCTGCAGCCGTTTATCATAATAATTGTGATCTGTTAGACAGATGTTGCTCGCGTCAATGAGAAAAGTTTTGAAATTGTTGTGCTTCCTGCCTGTTTCTCTCATTCTGTTTGCTTCCCAGGAACTGTTTCAGAGAGAGCTTCATTCACAAGTTCAGAGCCATGCTGGGTAAAACCCGGGTCATCTTCCCTGGAGAGAAGGTGAGGAGGTCACCAACTCTGACTCTGGATGGTTTTAAATCCAGTTCTTCTATTTCGTCAAGAAGATGTTTTTATTTTTATTATTATTAAAAGCCAGAATTGTTCTTTAGGCATTCCATCCACCAAAAAACTTTGGAAAAAGAAAATGGCACGAAGGCAGTGATTAGGTTTGAACTGGCTGAGGTCAGACCTGTTGAGTCGGGTTTTCTAATGACTAACACACACACGTTTTAATTAGTTTGAATGTCATGTTTAGCTTCTATTAATATGCAACAACATTGATGATGATGAAAGATATAGAAAATGTTCCCTAGACGTGTATAAAACCATAACGCCTCCTCTCACATCTGGAGGTACCAGCAGAACCCAGTGGGTCCAAACTGAGCTGGAAACTCCATGCGTTCTGGCAGCTGTAGTGGTGAGTTCAGTGGAAGTCGTAACTCTGAGCGTCCCCTCTGTCTGCAGGTGCTGCTGGCCGTCTCCGGGGGTCCTTCTTCCTGCTCAATGCTCAGCCAAGTCCAAGAGGTGTGAACATGTCAGCCAGCCTGCTGGTGAAACCGGGTCGTATCGTTGCATCCAGCCGCTCTTCTCACTGTCCTGTCAGCGCAGGAGTTTTAGGCTCTGACTGGATTAGTTTATTATTATTATTATTATTCCAGGTTTGCGTCAACATGAACCCACCACTTAAGCGTCCCCGTAATACTGTTTTCCAGAAACCAGTTCCAGAGTGAAACAGTGGCGTTTGCAAACAGATATATTAATGTATAGTTATCGAACCCCATGAATATTCCAGTCTCAACATGAACCTGTCACTGCACTGCAGAAACACTCAGTCTTACCAAAAATCTTTATCTAGTTCTATTGCAAATATTTTAGTGTACTTGAAATGAGACAAAATCAGTAACTTTTCAGCAAGACAAAGGTGCTTGTTTTAAGTCAATAATTATTAAATATAGATAAAACGAATAGTTCCACTGGGAGATTTCTTCACTTAAAACTTTTCAACATTTTTCCTGTTTTAGGTGAAAAACTGAAGTGTGTAACCGGTGTTAATGTCATGCTGTGTCTCCCTCTCAGGGTGTGAGTCAGAACGCTCATAAAAAGCTGCGCTTCGTCCCTGGGATCGTTTACATCGACGGTAAATGAAATCATTTCTGTAACTCCAGTTACTTCCTCTCTGGGAAGGAAATCTGTTAGACGCATCTTCTTTGGGGTGTTGTGTGTGTGTGTGTGTGTGTGTGTGTGTGTGTGTGTGTGTGTGTGTGGTGTGTGTGTGTGTGTGTGGTGTGTGTGTGTGTGTGTGTGTGTGTGTGTGCGTGTGTGTGTGTTTCCAGAGGGTGGCGCTCTTGGCCAGCCTAATGAGATGAGACAGAAAACAACATCTGAGCTGTGTGATATGTTCAGATCAACTGGTTTTCCCTTCTGCATCCTTCCTCTGGAGCAGGTCAGTCTGAGCGCAGGGACAGACCTGTTTCCACGATTACAGATAGGCCTGTCAGCATAACAAATTTTGCTGGACATTAAATTGCTCCAGTAGTTATTGCAATAAAAAGATGATGTTGTTGTTTAGAGACCATTTCCAAGTAATATTATGGTAATGGCTTAATAAGGCAGGAACACATTCTCAAAGATCAATAAACTTTCAATTCTGATGAACATTTAACAATGGAACTGGAGGACATTTTAAATATCCAAAACAAATAAACAGAACAACAGAAATAAAAATAAAATGAATTGTGAAGTGTCGTTTTCATCCCTCCTTCCAGGTTCTGGACCTCCCTGGATCCGTCCTGACTCCCTCACCGCCGTCAGACCAACCAGGCTCCGCCTACAAAGCAGCTGTGGATGTCTTCTTGCAGGGCGGCGGTGGCAGCGGTGACGGAAAGGCTGAGGAGCAGGAGTGTGTGTCGCCGCCTGCTGTTCAGGAGTCACACACACGGCTGCTGCAGCAGCTGATTGGCTCAGCTCAAACCCTGACAGCCAAACAAGACCTGCTGAACACACTCAGGTTGGATCACCTGGAATTCTTCTTAAAATTTACATCAGCAAAGTGTAACACGTTTATGTTTACTAAAATATTACTTGTTATTAGGCGGCTTATTTTCCTAGAAAATGTTGTTATTGTCTTGACTGAATAATAACTCTCATAATTTAGTTCAAAGATTATAAGTCAGTAGGCAATTGGGATCAGGGCCGACCCCTGGGGCCCTAATCTGATTGTAATTCGAGGCCCCCCACAGCAAATGCAGATTTTTCATTAGTCCTAGGCTGCACTGTATACCTTCTATTATTGGTCATTTGTAATTAGATTAGCTATTGCGCAGATGAGCTGATGGTGCGGATCGTGCAACATCTCCATGTTCTGTTCTCTGCCCTCTATTTGTTGAAGCAACAATCAACAAATAGATAGTTTTACTGACGGTGAAACACTACGGTGGCCTGACTGACTTTCCTCCTAAAGGCAGCACCTGCTGGTGCACACGGCTCGGACCAGAGGCTACAGTAAGCTCATGCTGGGAGACAGCTGCACCAGACTGGCTGTGAAGCTGATCACCAGTATCTCACTGGGCAGAGGAGCCCAGCTGGCCCAGGACACGGTGCGTACCGGGGCAGACCACACGCCCAGCGGCTCCTATCCGACCTATTTAGATGGAACATATCTGATTTAGTTTTTTTCCAGGGCTTCTCTGACTGCAGATACGGTGATGTAACAGTAGTGAGACCCATGAGGGAATACTCCGCTAAAGAAATAGCTTTCTACAATCATATGTTCAAGGTTCCATCCGTTGTCATTCCAAACCTGGACACAAAGGTGAGGAACCATCTGGTCACCGTCGCTCTCCTCTTGTTGCTTCAGAACAGGACGGCTCTGTTTCTGTCCCGATTACCTGAGGCAGACATGTTCTTCCCTCCAGACACCGGACAAGGCCAGCATCCAGCGCCTGACCCAGAGCTTCGTCACCACGCTGCAGGCCGACTTCCCCTCCACTGTCAGCACAATCTACCGGTCAGTCTGGACGGACGTCCAGCATCGCTGCACTGCACAAACACTAAATCTCACCAAGTATTTCTGCTCTGGTTTTTAGTTCAAATATTTTGAAATAAAACAAAAACTAACTTACAAGCACCGATAACTTTTCAGAAAAGTTGAAACTTTCACTCATAACATTGGAAAAATGTCTTGTAACTAGTATTTTTTAACCAGTGTTATGAGATCACTGACTAAAACGAGCTGTCCACCTGTGGACGTGGAGGAGCTCTGAGTTTGTACCTTTGTCAGTGAAGTGTGTGAAGAAGAGCGGAGAATGACAGACAGCAGAGCTGAAACGTCTCCTTGCTGAGAGAACACAAACGGAGCAAAATCTGGACTGATGAAGGCAGAATCACAGCTTGACCTTTGAACCTGTCGTGTTTTCAGGACCGGGGAGAAGCTGCAGACGGCAGGCAGGAGCTCCTCCACCGCCGAGCGCTGTGTGCTGTGTGTTTGTGGCCTGGACACTGCTGCTGGTGAGTCACAGCGGCAGCATGTCTTCCGTTAACACTGTAACTTTGTACATCTTGCTCTGCAGAGCAGTGGCATGCTCAGACATTTTGGGGATCAGATGCTCAAATGGAACCACTGACTTGAGGCTCAGCTTGAACATCATGTCTACGTCCCTTTTTCAAATCAATATCCATGCTGTCTGATGTAGATGTTTAATGTTCATCCCAGAGGAAAGAAATAAACTCAAAACGGCTTCCAGGTTCTATACAGAGCTCTGGCTCTCCGCTGCCAATCAGTGAAGTTTGTGTTTTTTTCTGATCTTCAGAAGAGGCTTCAGCGCTCCAGGCCACGCTTATTTCAGAGCAGCTCTCTCAGAGTTCAGGTGAGGTATTCCATCAGATCACCTGAGATGCTCTTACTGATCGTAGAGCAGGTGCCATTTCTGGGGACCATTCTGGTCTTCTGGGGAGCAGTCAGATCAGTCCTATGACTTTTTGTGTCCTTGTTTCCAACAGTTCCAGTGAAACCAGAACCACCTTCTACTGTTGGACAGTGTTGCTCCTCTGAAAGTCCCTGTAGAGGGTCAGGAGGGGCTAGTGACTGCTGTAGGTCTTCAAGGTAAAAGTTGATTATTTACTAAAATCTGACCACCAGGACAGGAGGGACACTTGGGATGCAGAATCAGGTCTCTGTCCTTTTTCCTCAGCCTGTTCAAGTTATTGAGGGACAGGGACGAGGCAGTTTGCAACACTTTAGAAGCACCAAAACACGCTCTGTGCTGCCCTCTTGTGGGCTCTTTGTCTTCCAGGGACCATGAGGCCACTGAGCTGACGAGCCTGCTGTGCTACAGCTGCAGACGGACTGTCAGAGACATGGTGAGTGGAAACTGTCCCATGAAGTTTAGGAACCTGATGTAAGTTCTGTTTGGTCATCTCTGTCCCCTAATTGGTGAACCAAATGGAGATTGTACTTTTCCAAAGTTTCCCCCAGAAAACTTGCCACGCCTGGTAGTAGAGGTGGTAGGGTCAGTAAGAATAAGAAATGTTAAGTTACAAAAATCTGGAGGTGAATAAAAACATTAAAGGGACGGGGAAATTGATTCTCACCATCTAAAGCCCAGTTGAAAGAGTCAACTATATAGCAAATGGTCTGAACTCATACAGCACATTTTCAGTCATGTGCAGACTGGTAGGCATCTTGGTTTTAAGTGCCTTGCCCAGGGGCATATTGACTACAACCTGATTACAAGATGACTAATCTACCCACTGAGCCACAGACACTACAGAACTAGCTATAAGTTTAGCTTAATCTGTCTTTACAGTCACCATTACTGATGTATTAAAAATCCTATTTAAAACAAAGAAACGATGCTCAGCCTGGTGGGGGGGGGCAAGTGAAGCCTGGAGGCCCGCCAGGCTTATAATACACTGGGAGGAAACCCTGCTTCTGTAAAAGAACTAAAGATCCAGAAATGTGCTGGTCTGGTCTCCGTTTCCTATTTCTATGCAGGAAGGAGGATTTTCCTGAAGTACCAGGATTTCCATAATGATACATTAAAGTATATTTAAAAGCGTTTGTCTTTTTTCAGCCCATTTTCTTCTGTTTTCCTCAGACTTCAGTCACTCATCTCCCTCAGTATGTCCAGTCAGAGACTCAGAGGAGACAAAACCGGTGAGACATTCAGCCTTCACACTCGGTACAAGATGATCAAATACTTTAAACCCACACTTCAGTCACTCATCAATTATTATAAAGTACACTTATCAAATTAATCCTTTTAATAACTGAATATCCATCTGATCATTCTGGGCTATAACCTTCCAAAACTGTTTTTGAAGTATTTTGGCTGCATTGTTGCCTTATTTCCATCATTAGGAAATGTAATCCAGTATGAGTTTATGATTGTTGGTTGTTTTGGTAAAAGCTGCCCACTGTAATGAACTCTAAAGACCTTTATTCTGCTTACTAGTGTACACATGAGTTCTCACCTTCATCTTCTGCAGGTCTGCAATGAAAGAGCAGATCAGTAAGTTTCTGCTGGATGATGCTGATGAAAACGATTAAGGACAAGATGATCAAACTTGCTTCATTTTTTTTAATGGTGGAACTTCTTGTAACTAGAACTTCTCAATATTTGTATCAATAAAGTAAATATCCTCTCTCTGAAATCAGCATGTTTCCTAACTGCTCTGCCTTGAATCATTCATAACTTTAGATGAAACAGCAGTACACCACAGTCCATCCATCCATCTTATGCCGCTTATTCGAGGTCGGGTTTATTTTCACCTTAAATCAGTCAGTCGGGTATTAATCAGTTTTGGCTTAACTGAAGGAAATCTAAGGAAAAAAACCTCTTTAAGCAAGTAGCATAAAAATCAGTCTTGTATCATTTGGTGATTCTGCAGATATTCTGAAATAAAAAAATGAATATACCTCCACTAGCTCAAGACAGCCATCTCAAGGTTGGGTATGTCCATAGATTCTGGTAGAGCCGAACAGAAGTAGAATTTGACCCACAAGGGATTAAAAAACCCCAAAACATTTCAGATAGACAAAAAAAAAAGAATGGAGAAAATCACACAAGGTGCATTTTTATTGAAAAGATATTAGAAACTTTAGGTCTGCAACAAATCCCACACAAACATACAAGTATTTACAGGTTATTAGTTCACAGAATAATGTGTTTCTACATGTTGATGTTGGCAGCTGGCAGAGTGGATTTGTCCAGGTCATCGAAGTACGGATGGCTCAGAGCCTCCCGGGCAGAGATCCTCTTTGGTGGATTGTAGATCAACATTTTCTGTTAGAGGACGGAAGACGGACAGGAGTCACCTCGCTATGGACTCTGGCTTTATGTTCATTCCTCTCCCTAATCGAGTTTTTTTTCTGTCTTCAACTGGATTCATGTTCTAATTGAACTTTGTACCACATGAACAAGAGGACTGCTTGTCCAAGCACTCCAATGAGTGCATGGTAGCCATGTTATTTATGCTAACTCAGAACTGTGGGACTTTAGCAGCATCCAGAAGATTCTCTGCTGTAAACATTTGATTGTCCAGCCAACAACCGATCTGACCAAAACGGTAAAAATTTCACAATTACAAATTTTGCTGGATGATAAATTATCCCAAAAGTTATTACAATAAATATTGCTGCTTTGAGACCATTTTCAAGTAAAGTAATGGTAACGGCTCAATAATGCAAGAACATAGAGTCAAAGAATTCAAATGAACATTTAACACTGGAACTGAAAAACATAAAATATGCAAAATAAATAAAACAGAAACAATAAGTACAATGAACTATGAAGCCTCTAAACAAAATTCTCCTTCAGAGAATGAGTCTAGTTGAGACCAAAGCACCAGACTCAAGACTTTTATCATCTAGTTTTTGGTAGAAAAGAGAAAATACATGATGCAAATGGAACAAGCCGTCAGTGTCTGCAGACATGCTGCTCTCTGGACTGGTGCAATAGAGCCCTTCACTGTGTGTACAATCAATAGGCAACTGAGCATTTTGACCACATCATTTTTATGCATTATATTTTCTAAGTTTTATAGAAAACTTGAATCAGTTTGAACATGAAACTGAACAGGATGGCTTTGTTTGATAAGTAGGATGAAACTGGAGCGGATGAATCTGTATGACTGGCTTGAATCAACTGTATAAATTATGATTTTTCCTGTTTTTGTAAAGTGCATTGAAATACTTGTTAATCTGCACTACAACATAAAACTGAATTGAAAATGGAGTCAAGTATCATCCAAGAGGAAATGGAAGATGTGTTTATCAGAGAAGAAGCTCTGGGGAAAAATCCTAAACAACCTTGATATCATTTAATCAGTACTGAACACATCCAACTGCAGCTCGGCCTGCGTTTCACTTGAATTGTCCAGGATGTGTGTCACACAAAAAGCATTGAAATCATTTATCATACAGGGAACAAGTTGAAATTCTTACAGTGTGTGTGTGTGTGTGTGTGTGTGTGGGATCCATTGCCCTCACCGCCAGCAGGTCCAGGCCGTTCTTATCCAGGTTCTTCACCATCGACGACAGGTTTCCTCCCTTCCATTTAGGGAAAGTGCTTTTGTAGTCAGGCAGGTTCTCCACATCAGGCCAAACATCGTTATTCGGAGTTCCCAGCGTTCTGAAAAAAAAAAATGCAACTAGACATTCATCAAGAATATCAAGAGTTGTTAATAATTTTATCCTGAAATACCAGCTTTCCAGACGCTCATGTCAGACAGCATTTTATTTGACCTGCAGGTTAATTTTCATAAAACTGACCCACAGTTATATCAACGCTTAAAAATAACATTTTTTTGTTTTCATACAGAACCGACTTTCAGCGATTTTCCCCTTCCTTTTATCCCCTGAATACGTACATAAATGTTAATAAATAATGTCAGAAGATGCTTAACATTGCTCATTTTAATTTTCTGCTATTTTTTTGTGTTGGGAGTTGTCATAAAATTACTACTTTAGTCTCCTCATGTTATGACTTCACGCTCTTAATTTAAAAATAAAGAAAGAAATCTCAGCCTGGCCCTAATATTTTGTCGTAGAGTTGACCTGAATTCAAAGTCCAAATAAATAGAAGCTGTAAAACTCAAATCACTCAGAACTATGTGAACCCAAGAAAAGAATTTGCATGGGAAAAGAATTTAAATTTCCCAAAATTAAAGATAAAAATTGAGTGAATCAGTAAACTCAATGCGTCGCCCAGCTCCAGTCATATCAGCCCGTTTGTTCAGTTTCTCTGCTGAATGACCTGAAGATCCTGAAGAGCTGGTCGATCTCAGAGTCTCCGTGGAAAAGCGGCTTCTTGGTGGCGAGCTCAGCGAAGATGGTTCCGGTGCTCCAAACGTCCACAGGGGTGGAGTATCTGGGGAGCCCAGCAGGACCTCTGGAGCCCGATACCAAAGGGTCACGACCTGGAAGCACACAGTTTACGATCAGAGTAAAACCTTCAAACAGGCAGAGTGGGTCCAGTTCGCTCGACGCGTCTCACCTCATGGGTGTAGACCCTGACCGGTACGCCAAAGGCTCGGGCCAAGCCAAAGTCCGCCAGTTTGATCACGCCCTTGTTGTCGATCAGGAGGTTCTGGGGTTTCAGGTCCCGGTGGAGAACCCGGCGACAGTGGCAGAAGTAGATTCCCTCCAGGATCTGGTAAAGGTAGCTCTGGGGAAAACCCGACAAGGAGACGCAAACAATCAGGAAGACGCATCACTGACAGCAGACTGCGGTCAGCCTGTCAGGACGTACCTTGACCAGCATGGGGTCCATGTACTGGCCAGACGGGATGGAGTCCAGATACTTCTTCAGGTCCATGGACAAGAACTCAAAGATGAGGTAGAGACGAGACTCTTGCATCAGGACGTCCAGGAGTCTGTGTGCACACACACACACGAACCTGGGTTTGTGCCAAACTTCAGCTCTAGAATCCTATTTGTTCTCATGTCAACAGTGAGATAATCAGCATTATTAGAAACCAACTTTTATATATATATATTTTTTTTCCTTTAAAAAAGAGGTTAAATAAACTAATACCTTTGAAGTTTAAATGTATTTTACGAAGGTATTCCTCGCTAATAAAACAGTTATGCGTAGGCCTGTCACGATAAATTTAGCTGGATAAATTCTCCCAGAAATAATTATTAGAATTCCATTATTCCAATTAAATTATTGAAATTATTGCAACAAACTATAATCTTACTGTTGGAGCCCATTTTTATGTGGTATAATATTAATGGCATATTAGTGCAAGAACACATCATCAAATATCAAACTTTCAATTCTAATGAACATTTAACATTGGAAGACATTTAAATATCCAATATAAATAAACAGAACAGAAAACAAATAAAAATGAATTATGAAGTCTCTGTAATAAAAACAATAGGCCAGTTAAGACCAAAGCACCAGACTTATTACATTTTTGGTAGAAAGAGAGAAAGTAGGGGGAGGGATCCTGCAAATGGAAATTATTGAGCTCTTTTAAGTCAGGATTATTTCACTAGTGATTTTAGTGAAAGCAGAGCAGAAACCGTCTGTGACCCTGTGGAAAGTCTGCTCTGCTGGTAGGCTGTCAGATTTGAACTCAGAGCTCAGTGTACCAGCAAAGCAGCTTTTTGCTGATGCTGAGCTTCTTTGTGTATCCTCCTCTGATACAGTCTGTAAAGATGCATAATTAACCTTATGAAGAATTTGTAGCAGACACTGAAACACCATTAACATTTGTGTGATGAATCTGAGCCATGTCGGCATCTGAAGAGGTGACCCATGAGGCCGCCGCACATCCCCCACAGCGGTCACATCCTCCCGCCACCCCGTCCAGCTGCAGGCGGCGTACCGTACAACGTTGGGGTGTTTGAGCTCCTGCAGCAGAGACACCTCTCTGACAGCGGTGCTGGGAACTCCCTCCTCCTCGCTCTCCAGTCGGATTTTCTTCATAGCCACAACTTGTCCTGTGGACTTATGTCTGCCCTTATACACCACCCCATAGGTCCCTGGAAAACAACCAAGAAGAAAAAGTCACACACAAACCTCGTCTCTGATCGAAATTCTAATTCTATTGATCAAAACAACTCAATCACTGCTTTTCCTGACAAGATCTGATTCAATGTTCAAGTTTTCCCCAATAAACTTGCTAAGCCTGGTTGTTCGGTGCTGGCCAGTCATCCATCCAGTGGCCCATCGTGTTTTTGAGTTTGTTTGTTGTTTTTTTTTTTTTTAAAGATTGACAGGAAATTTGAAAATATAACTTGACAATTACATGTTATTGAAAGATTAGAAGATTAATACTTGAACACCAACTATAAAGTCTTAAAAATGCATTTTAAAAAGACTTAAATAAATAAGCAATGCTGATCCTGGTGGGGGAACAAGTAAAGCCTTGTGACCCACCAGGCTTATAATACACTGGGGGAAACGCTGCATTGAGATTTTATGAGGCATATAAATCCAGTGGGATGAATCAGATGGAAACACTTTTTGTCACTTGCAACGAGGACACATAATAAATGAAAACAGACAATTTCCATTTGTATGATATATTGCTTCTCTCTTTAATCTCTATTTCTATCAAAAATTAGATGACAAAAGTCATCAGTCTGGTGCTTTGGTCTCAACTAGCCCTTTTTGTCAAAGGATGACATTGTTTACAGACTTCATAATTAATTTTAATTATCGTTTACTTATTTTGGATATTTAAATGTTTCAATCAATCAACTTTACTTGGGCAACACATTGCAGCAATAAGGCAGATCAAAGTGTTTTATGTTATAAAACGTCACCAAATTATTCCCAAAGTTAGTAAAAACACTAATTTCCTCTGTTATTATTATTATAAATTAAAGTTCAATGATCTTTGAGAATTGCATTTTTTATGCAATTATTTGAAAATGGTCTCACAACAATATTATCATTCATTCCAATAACTTCTAGGACAATTTATTTTCCAGCAAAATTTGTTATCATGACAGGCCCAGAAGAAACCTTCACAGAAGATCCTTCTGATAAACCAGAGGAGCTTTCTGCCTGCAGTGATTAGTGATTGAACACCAGATGCAGTCTGACTGTTTTTAAGGACAGCAGTTCAACTCTGACACTCTGATAAGACAAATGTAGACTTTTACCTTTTTTAGAATAAAAAGCCATGTATACAAACCTTCTCCAATCTTCTCTATTTTCACATAATCCTCCATCACTGCCTTGAAGACAAGGGAAAACGCGTCATTTAGGCAAATAGCGGGTATTTCAGCATGTTCCATCAGATACAAACCGATTCAGTAGCTTAGATATTACTGAAACCGTTTGTTCGTAGTTAACTTCAGTCAACTACGAACAAACATGTTCTTCGTCCATGCAGACATTCTTCACCTCCTCACCTACCGTTAGCTTACCTAATGCTAACAAGAGTAACCTTTCTCCACTTTTAAAACTATTCTCAAACTTCTAACCGAGGAATAAAAAGTCCTTGTCTAGCCTCCAACTAGTAAACAAGGCATTCACTTATTTGTTAACATGACGAAACGAAGATAAATACCTAGTTTTGTAGCGTTTTGTCGAGCAGCTCTTTCTTCATTAACCGACCGTCGCTACTGGAATGCTGACAAACCCTTTTGAATAAACCGCAGTACAGGGGCCGTTCAAAACGCACCAATGAGTTCACTCGATACATTTCAAAGCGACCAATCAAAGAGTGGGATACTTGCCTGTTGGTTGAGCGGGAGACGACGCGCCGACGTAAGAGCGTTTGAACAGTACAGGTTTGAAGGGGTGGATGTGTTTACTGACTGAGATATTTATACTATTTTACAACTTTATCAAAAAAAAAAAAAAAAACATAAAGCTTACAAATCCGAATTACGAAGTCAACTTGAAACAAAGTGACAAAGCAGGTAATTTCTTTTGAAGGTTCATAACAGTCTGGTAATATGAAATACTTATTTTGCCAAAACTCAACCTTGTATTGTTTCTTCTAGAGACATGACATAGGCTATATTTTTTCTTTAATGAAATCTTGTTTTTCCACCAAACGTATATATTTAAATTTGAAACACCTGTACATTGAGAACAAACTTAAATTCCTGGTTCGTGTGCATTAATTTGTTCAATAAAACTGATTCTGGCTGAATTTGCATGAGGCCCTTTATGGATGAAGTGTAATCTATGGAATAGAATTATTTAATCATTTTTGTTTGCATGGCAGCTGCTTTGACACTACTGAAACTTACACTAGTAAAGATGCACAATAATAAATCATCTGATCTATTACTTACTAGTCTGTGTTTACCTTTGTTCTATTATATTTCAAATAGAAAATACCTTAGCAGATTATCTTTACATATTTATGGTCCAAATATTACTTTAGGAATTGAGGTTTAGATCAACAGATAAAGGAACATTGCAGTATATCTACACACAACTGGCAGCTCCTTGTGTTCAAACTGTAACATTATGTCTACTAACTTTCATTACCTGTAACTCTTTAAATGTTTCAAATTCAGATCTCTGAAATGATCATCAGGTTAACACCCTGTAGTACAGCAATAACACTTTAGCCCAGTTGAATAATTGTTCTTGTTCAAGAGATTAGCGCGTCGCATTTCTTTAATAAACTTTGCCGTACTTTGGTGCAGCTGGGTTTGTTTTCCAAGTGAATGAATGAATAAAATGAAAAAGGGGAATACTGAATTAAAACGTCCAAAACTGAAGAAACACCAGGCAAATTTATCTGTTTACTGATTTATTGACATACAAATAGGCAACCTACAAATCTGTCTTCATCATTATTTCCTGCTAATCATAAAGATGTCTAAAAACAAAAAGCCTGCACTATAAAGTAAAAAAGTCCTGTGGAAAAAAGTGCACCCTTTTACAATTCATAACATTACCCCAAACCAAAAAGCAAATATATACTTCTCTGATTATAGTCAGCAAAAACTGAACTTAAACACAGAAGTATGTAAAAACTGAGAAACATCTTTTATTTTAATGTAGAGTTTAAAATGTCTTTATTGCCATTTCACAGTAGAAGTCATCCCACGACACGATACAGAGAGGAAACGATAAACAGCATCTTAACCACTAACAGACCTCAGAGATGATCTCTAACTAGGCTGTGGACCTTTGGCCACTCTGCTTCACAACATCCAGAAAGAGTCCAGTTAAAAGTTTCTGACTCACCGCAAAATTTAACTAGTAAGCCAGTTAAAGGCTTAACTGATTGATTAATCAATCAGCCCTTAATCATCCTCCTTCTTGGAGCAGCAGAAAGAGTGGAAGCCATTTCTCAGACTGATTCCTAAGTTTCTGAGGACGGTTCCTGTTCAAACTAATCCAACCGTGGCAAATTAATTTACTCTGGGTTTTTACTAGACATCTCACTGATTGTAGTGATTTGTTAGTTGCTGAATCATGAAACAGAAATGTGTTGCCCTGTATGACAAATCAAAAAAGATCTGACATCATAAATACCCAACTTTTTCTGGACTCTATGTAAACATGTCATCTCTCCCAGGCAGCATCACCGAGGTGACGAGGAGGGCACTGGTAGACACTAGACTGCTGGGAACTTGTATCCTGGCTCACTCTGCAACAACAATTAGCTCATCGCTAAAACGATCTAATGTCAGGTCCAGATACTAACAGCTTTCATTCCAACAAATATGTCATCCAAGCAGCAGTGACCACTGATAGGATGAGGAACACCGAGAACATCCAACACAGGAAGGAAGTGGGATGAAGATCGCACTTCATCACCAAACATGGAGAAGCATTCGGCTTCTGTGCACCACAAACACTGCATTGCTTTAAATCAAGGCTAAAAACCCACCTGTTTTAGAGTTGTGTTTGAACCATAAAACATTGACCAACATATTTGATGTGCACTGATGATTTTAACGATGACATTTGTCAAAATGTAATATTGGTTTTCTCAATTGTTGACTCTATATAGTGTTTTTGACTTGGTTTTGTTGTGTTTTTCGTTGCTGTTGCTGAAATGTGCTATGCAAATAAACTTGACTGATTGAGTGACAAAGCAAAGCACCAACAGAGGAGACAGAAAACAGCTGACTGAGCCACTACCAAAGCGTTCCATGACCCAAGCCCCTATTCTAGTTATAGTTAGATTGTTCTGTTAAATGTTTTAATATATTATTTAATAATCTTTAAAGCACATCTATGGATATTATACTTAAATCCATTAGAAAAACTGAGACAAAAAAATATATATAACAATGCAGTAACAATAAAAAAAATGGGGATTGGCTCGAGAATTCAGAAATACCCTAAAAAATATTATATATATATATATATATATATATATATATATATATATATATATATATATATATATATAAAATGTTGGTCACATCTACTGCCATAAAATTCATTTTGATCTATTACTTACTAGTCTGACTGTTAACACCCAAAATACTTAATAAATGATTTTATCAATCATTTGATCCAGTGACGGCTAACGATGGCTAACTTTCAACTGGCATAGAGGTGGAGCATCTGGACAGTTTCTGTCCAGAGCTTCTGCTGAATGTACCTGTGTTACACTGTAAATATGTTTTATATGTTCCATATCTATGTTTGTATCGAACACTTTTTATTAATATAGAACGATCCTTTATTGGTCCTTCAGTAGAAACATTGATTTGCATCAACATGAAATCAACAGGCAAATGGAAGAATAAATATAAGTAATTATAATAAAATGAAACTAATTACATGACTGAGTCAGAGGTATATATGTCCATAAAACATGTCAACACTTAACCTGTTACCTACAGTGCCACCAAAAAGGGAAGTGACACTTTTATGTGATATATGTTTATAAATGCCCTACAAAAACAACAAAATCTTATCAAGAGTTTGACTCATTTCTACTGCATATATTTTAGTTCACTTGAATTAAGACAAGGTTAACTTACAAGTAACTTCTCAGCAAAACACAAGCCTGTTTTCAATAATTCTTAAAGCAGGAGAAATGACTTGTGTGACATAATCTGCAAGTGGAACTAGTACTGTTTTCTATCAAGAATTAGTGACTTAAAGTAAGCTTGTATATTTTGCTAAAAAGTTACTTTTAAATTAGTTTTGTCTTATTTCAAGATACTTGAACTAGAAATTAGACCAAAAATACTTGCTAAGATTTTGTGTTTTTTGCAGTGTGAGGGCAGCTGTCAGCAGTAGATGGGTGACTTGGTCCAGGCCAGACCACATGTGCCAAACGTGTCGACCATTTAGTCACAGCACCTTTCAACACATGCAGCTTCATTTCATCTGAACACTCTGTGGGTGCAGAACTCCTTCCAGTTAAGTGTGGATTTGAAATATTAAAGGCAGACTTTAAAAAATGTAAAAACCAAAACTTTTTAATGACCCATGTGAGGGTGTAGCATATTGTTCTATTTATGTCAGACAGCATGGGAGTTTAAACACATTGCTGATGTGCAGAACAGTAACCGTGGCGATTAACAAATGAGGGTTCAGGCTATAAAGGGGCAGCACTGTGTGGTTTCCAGGCATATAGTATCATTTTATAGCACAACCAAGTAACTATGTTACCTTCTGTTATAAAAATGCTGTATTAAATATGACTAAGTTTGCAATTTAACACCTTGAAATTGGGCCACTGTATCTTTAAGAAACTCCCGTTTCTGAAACTCCACCTTCAGGAAGTCATCACAATGCACCTGCATTGACACTTCAACAATGTTCTTACAGGCGTTGTGCAGTTCTACCAGGTGTTTGCTAGTTGCTGCGGACTAGTCTGAAGGAGCTGCCTGAGGGAGTTGCGTCGGAGGGCTGCTCTGTGAGGCAGAGCTTTGGAAACTGGGAGGAGAAGCTGCGCCACGAAGGCGGGACTAGGTCCATCCAGGCATTTTGCACAGCAGAGTGGTTGCCATAGAACAGGGGTGTCAAACTCCAGTCCTCGAGGGCCACTGTCCTGCAGTTTTTTGATGTGCCACAAGTACAAAACACAGGAATGAAATGGCTTAATTGCATCCTCCTTGTGTAGACAAGCTCTCCAGAGCCTTGCTAATGACCTCATCATTCTATTCAGGTGTGGTGCAGCAGAGGCACATCTAAAAGTTGCAGTTCAACGGCCCTCAAGGACTGGATGTTGACACCCCTGCCATAGAAATTAAAAGATTTTTCAAACATGCATGAAAGAATTAAGGCAAAACCCCAGGTATGCTTTGATTAGGGAATAACATTATAACATGAGGTAAAGTTGAAAAAAGTCCATTTCACATAATACTGCCCCTTTAAAGCATCCTTCCCACTTATGCAGTGATGTGTTCAGATGTGCCACAGAAAATGACCATCATAAAACACACTGTACATTAATCAGCATATATTTGTTAGGATTTCTATGGTAACCAACTGCAGCCACTCTGCTTCAGTCTGTCGCTCTCACCTGCAGATGGAGTGAAATGAGAAGTCCTGCTCATGAATACCTGAGGACTCATGAAATAGTTATGGCTAAAATTCTCATATGATTCTGTAAAAAGGCAACACGTTGTGTCAAAATAATCAGTTTCATATATATTGAAATGTTTGCCTCTAAGTATCCAGTGTCCTACATCCTCCAGCTGATCAGCAATGGAGGCATCTCATGCTGACCAAACAGCTGGGAAATATCTGTAGCTGCCACAAGACGAAAGGAATACAGAACATGCACCGTTAAACACTGGATGAGAACTTAAAACGTTGTTCCTACTTATTTAAACTCTTACAGTGATATTCAAAAGCACAATGGATTTATCAGGTGTCTTAACAGGAAATATTCTTAAAGCGTGTGCATGAGTAACTGTGAGAGATGTCAGAGCCACGTTCAGGTAGAATCCAGACAGGTCAGGTTTTCCCTTCATGTTCCAGACGGAGTGGTAAACACACCCTCAGGTGTTTTCATTGGTCAGACCCTCTGGTCAGTTTGTTCCTTCACTCTCTCCATTTCTTTCACCAACCATCTCACCATCATCCAGGTAGCTAACCTGCAGAGTGTCTCTCCGTGGTTCTGTTGAGTCTTACTTCCATCAGAGTCACACATCAGCAGCCTGCAACGCTCTGATTGTGCTTGATAGCCTTTATAAATGAGATGAGGTGGAAAAACACAGTTTCAGTGTGTATGGGTTGGATCCGTCTGCAAGATAAGCAGAAACAGATACTTTGATACAGATTTGAAAAACAAACTGAACTGTGGCGCTCATACTGGCAGCATGCTGGAACAGCTCTGTTACTTTAGCTCTGATTTCTTCTCTTTGCAGATTTTAGTTTAGAATCATTCTGGTTGAATCACTGCTTGTTTTTATTCCCTATAGTTCTGGATTCTCCAGATGTCCCACAAGGAAGGAGTGTGACGTGTGAGGGGCCTTAAAATACATTCACAGGTGTTTCCCCATAAGCTTGCCATCATTATCAGTTTCCCATCCTGTCATAAAGTTAAAAATGCTAATTTACTAAATGCAGAGCAGATGTATTAAAACTGAATTTGAAGAAAGTTAGAAGAGTTTGTCTAATACTCTGAATTAAATTGAAATGATTCAACCAAGTGTCTGTACTAAGTTATTGAGGATTTTTTATTTGACATATTTCAGGAAATAAAGTCTGCTATCTAGATAAAACTGTAACTCATCCTTATTAGAGACTGGACTCAATCCTTGATGTTAAGATTTCAAAGAAACAGAGACAGACTTACTTGGTATCCTAATCTGGTAGTGATTGAGAACAGTAAGAGCCTCCACAGCCTCCGTCTTACTGTCAAACTCCAGCAACCCAGAGATGGTCTTAGAGGAGGCTGAGAGGAAGATGATCGACACGTCACTTCACACAGGAAAGTCCAGGCAATTCATATACAACTACAAAACAGCACTGGTTTAAAAACATGCAGCAAAATTATATGAACCCAATAATATGATCTACTTACGCTTGGCGTCAAACATCTTGAATTTGATGAAGCCAGGCACGTCGTGCTCCCTACACAGCTGCCAAAAAACATATTGTTCCAAATAAATACAAACATGTGACTAGCTACCACCCACAGCTTGTTTAAGCCATGTTGAGCCATGAATCCTTTTCGCTCTCAGTAGTGATGATGCCATTTGTTTATCTACAAATAAGATTATTTCTGAAATCCTAACACTGCTGCATCCAGATGTCAAAGAGAGTAACAGGTACTGGTGTCTCAGCTGGTTATGTCCTGATGTGGAGATTCTAGATATTAAGGTCTGAATATGACAATAATGTTTCCCACTGTAGGACGGTGGTCTCCTCCACTGTGGGAAATGCTTTTTTTATGGTGTGAAAAAGACTTTGTGCCCTTCTGGGTTTCCTGTTCTTTTGCATGTTTGTGTTTCAGAACATCAAACCAAAATATATAATAATTGGCTGAGTCACCTTTAGCAGCTGCAACCAAGTGTTTTTATGATAACGTGCAGAGAGTTTTATCCACCTTCCTCTAGTGTCTCTGCAGAGAGACACTAGAGGAAGTTTGGCCACTCATCTTTGCAGAATTATTCTTTCAGCCATGTCGAAGGGTTTTCCAGTATGATCTTGCCATTTTATTGTCATGCCACAGCATCTCAATAGGATTCAGGTCAGGTCTTTGGATAGGCCACTTCCACATCTTAATTTTATTTTAATTTAGCTTTTCAGGAGATAAGGTTTCCCCAAAATTCAAAACTTTGGAAATGTTTTCACCATATGTGGATAACGGCTCTCCCGTGGTTCACTGGAGACCCAAAAGCTTTAGAAATCGCTGCGTAATCCTTTCCAGACTGATAGATATCTGTTATTTTCTTTATTTTTTTTGTTCCTGCATGATGACTAGCTTTAGAGGGCCATTTGGTGCACTTGAACTTGTCCTCCAGGTCCTATTAAAGTGACGTCTTTATTGAGAACAGGTGTGACAGTAATCAGTAAGCAGTATTGTACCTTGAGCAGCTGGTCCTGGGATATACAGGGAGGAACGTTGTAATAGTGTAGCACAGCAGACGGAGGCTGGATGATGTTCTTGGAGGCTTGTCCAGCGCTGCTGAAGCGGTTATTCCTGGTCATGGCGAAGTCCTTGTAGCTGCTGCTGCCATCTTCTAACTCAAACACCTGGCTGGGAATCACTGCGTGTTGCTTAGAGACACTGCACCCAACAACACAACAACATTCTCATCTGTCCACTTATTACAGGCTGAAACATGCTAATGAGCATGAGTGGATTAGAGTTCCTCTCACCAGACATTGAGTCTTTTCCAAACAGCTTGATACTGTTGAGGTGTGTGATGGCTCGGTCCACTGCATACTCGTCTCCCATCTCCACCAGCGCCGTACCTGGAACGCTCTTCATAAACTTCACCTGGAACACACACACACACACATGCACACACGCACACACACACACAGACGCACGCACACACACACACAACACACACACACACACACACGCATAAACACACACACGCACACACACACACGCACACACACACGCACACACACATGCAAACACGCACACACACACACACACAGACGCACACACACACATAAACACACACACACACGCACACACACACGCACACACACACAGACAAACGTCTGTAATGTTAAAGTCACAAAAGAAGCGGAAGGGCTGCAGCACATTTCAAGAAGTGTAAGGTATAGTAGACACAGAAAAAGACAAATAACAGGAAAAAACTGGACAGGACATTTTATGTAGTGGTAAAAAGACATTAACCTAAGAAAAGTTTCCTTTTCCAAAGACATAGCACTGGTGTTCCCAAAGACATTTTCTAATGAAAATATAAAATTTTGTAACAAATTTGACAGTTTGGATAGCTTCTGTCTGTCGAAACTAAAAGAGTCTTTTCTCAAAGCAAAAATCACAGTGAAACCATTTCTTTATGACTTAAGAACTAACATGAATTAAAACAAACCTTCAAAAAACAAACATGGTATTAACATATGTATTCCTACCTTCTCTATGTTACCATAGAGACAGAAGAGGTTGAAGATGCGGGTGCAGTTCATCTTGGATGGATGGAGGCCGCTCACCATGGCTACGGAGCTAGGGGCGTGGCCAGAGTAGGACGGGGAAGACTGGGGCAGGGGGTAGGAAACCATGTCTGGGACATCCACTGAGCTGAGCTTGTACCTGCTATTGCTTGTTAGAGGCAGCAGGGGGCAGGCCAGGCCTAAAGTAATAAACAGCATTAGCCACAAAAATGAGCCTCTGGCCTTAGGGTTTTACTAAAACATCACTTTCTGCTTTTGTTGTTTAGATGAGCTGCACTGTTTTAATCCTAATAATATACTAGCCTGAGATAAAATCACACATTTGCCTCTTAAATCTCTAATAATATATAGAACTTGGTAAAAGTATTCACACCCCCTTGAACATTTTCAGATTTAGTCAAGCTGATATCATTATGTTAATAAATGACTGATCTGGTGCCAATGCTGATGTTGATGCAGATATTTTTAAAATAATAGTTTTATTAGAAGGAACACTCCTCAACTGATCAGTACGACGGCATGTTAGGGCCAGCGTAGATAGACAAAAACAAGACGGATAAGTTTCTGCCAAAAAAAACAATCAGAAATTTTGAGATTCTTTTCAGAAATTTGGGGTTTTTGAAAAAGCAATATGCAGCCCCGCTAAACTTCTGAATTGTATTCCTTTCTGCTGTATGAAAGTTGTTCACTGAAACTGCTTTTGTCCACAAACTGATGTGAGCACATCAGTCAGACGTTAAGTGATGATGAGAGTGGGTGTGGAAATCTTACCATAACCATTGTCAGCATAAGATGATGGGTGTTCTCCTAAAATAGCCTGCTTTTGTCTCCCTTTCCCACGTTCTGAAACATACAAGCAAACACATGGATCATTAGAAAGTCAGCACAGCCCTTCCTCATCCATCTGAGGCCAATACGGCATGTTGCTGCTTTCAACAATTCAAAAACTTGTTTTGTGAAAACTGATTTAACATGGAGCTTTCCTCAACATAGATTAAACCCTGTGTGGCACTACTGCTGGAATTCACTTCTGGAAAATATTCTTCAGCATAAAAATCACTCAATCATTTAAATTATGAAGGCAAAATAGCTTCAGTTCAAAATTATTATTATTTTTTATCATTCCAGCAGGGAGAAGAGGTAACTCAACAGCTGGTAGACAAGACACATTGTCTTGATTTTAAATCAGCAACTCCAGATGATTTAAATTGTATCCTTATTTATTCAAACAACATAAACTACAGAAATGTTGTGTGAAAAATAGTCTACTCCATCATTCAGTAGACTGTGAATCCAACTTTATCTGCAATAACTCAGTAAACAACTTTGGACTCATACCTTGCTGTGTAACATGCTAACTGTAGCTGATGAATCTGAGGCCTTGTACACATGTAGCCAGGCATTTTAAAAATTAATATTTCTGCTGTATATTTTGAAAACGTAATACTGCACACATTGGAGCAGATTCAGAAAAGTTTTTGTCCACATGAAGTTGAAAAAATCTGCCCCAGAGCTTTGCTTTAAATATGCCAAACATATAGGGGGCAGTGCAGCACAAAGGTAATATCTGTAAGCCAATTAGATTGCTTCAAAACAATCAAAACTTCTTGTTAAAAATTGAACACGGTGTCACAAGGGTTGTTTGTGTGGGCAGACAGACATATAAGTTGAAGTACCTTAAAATATCATATAATAATATAAAGTTCATAAGACAAAACAATGTCAATTGGGAATGATGTCAAAGCAAAGTATATGGATATATTGGTGCATTATTTGTTGCAGACTGCAATGCACTGTGGTACATCACTAAATCTCCGTTTTCCCATGTACACACGCAAACACAAAGATTTTTTTATTTTATTTTGTTATACGCTCTACATCTTTACAGGGCCTCTGCTGACAGTGTCACTCATTCCAGCAAACATTAGTGTCAGTATAGTGAAGATGAAAGAGAAACAGCTTGTCTTACCTCGTCTGACCAAGTATGGTTTAGTGTAATCCCAGCTCTCATTGTCATTCTTTATTACATTCAGACGTGTTGGCTGTTGACACAGAAATAAAACATATTAAGGAACCATGTAATGGTTTTACTTTTACTGCACCATATCACACACAACCCCACATATACATAGTATGTATGTATGTATATATATGTATGTATGCATGTATACATTATATATATATATGTAATTAGAGTTAATTACAGGCGTGTAATTAACTCTGAGTCTGGAGCTTAGGGGTACAGTGGCAACAGGTAGAAGAGGGGCTCTAGAGACACTGTGAGGCTCCGGCTGTGCCACCCACAGCAGTGAAACAAAGGTAGGAATGAGGAAGACGAGTCAGGGCATGTGTGGATATCAAGTCATTGTTCTAAGCTAATACGGGCACAGTAATTATTTTTCACCTCATTCTTCACCTGAAACAGTTTTGTGCAGCCAATGCTGCAGGTCTGGCAGTGTGGTGTAAATGTTACAGCTTTACCCATCATTTTAATAATTCCCATTTAGGTTTAGATCACATCTGATGGTTATTAATACAATGGAAACAGTCTTAATAGATAAAGTACCAGGACTGAGAGGAGGGAGTCAATCCACCTCATCATTGTCTGGAAAATCTGGAAATTCATTTATCCAGCAGATAAAAATGTTGGAACTACAGTTAACAGCATAATTAAGTGGAGCCATTAGTGATGACTCATTGTATGACTCATGTATTATTGCTTCTAATCTAAAAGTGTCATTAAAGATCAATACATCTGTATGGATAGTATTGATACTACCCATAAGGTGAATGTGCCTCAGTAAAGATGTCAGTGCATGCTCAGTTTTAACTTGAACTTACAGCAGTCATGCTCTGTATGTAATTGATCAGAGGATTATTGCTTTATGAGTCAGTGTGATTATTATAATCTCTTAATAGCTCATCATGCTGGTGAGTACAAATGCTGGTGGGTGCTTCAACAATCCTAAATCCTGATAATTAGGGTTTCTTTTTTTTTTACCTGTGCGATTAAATGTTTTGGTTTGCAGTAGATAAATATAAATTCTTTTAATAGATGATGGATTTAGATATTACTTTTATATTTTGTCTTCTAAAACTTATAAAATTAGAATTATGTAAATTATCTGTAAAAGGTGCTGTGATTCCATTGGCAGATTATTTCACATATAACATGAAAAAAATTAATTTTTGTAAGTGAAATAATCCATCAGTGGAACTTGGGCTTTTTCAAATCTTCCTGAGAAGTTACATGCAAGTAAATTTTGTGCCATTTCAAGTGTACTAAGGTATTTGTACTAGAAACTAGACCAAAGATTTTGTGTTTTTGCACTAGATGCATTTGATGTCCTTTTTTGAGCTTCATGAAACAATAAAAATAATTTTAGAACCAGATGCTTTGATGCATAAATAGAAATAAATGCATAAATAAATCTATTCTTCAAACCTCCACTGGAGAATCTGCAGATCTTCGTAGTCTAAATTTTAGACTGTTGAAGAATGCCAATCGACCGAGTCGATCAGAATCGTAACCCGGAGGTCAGACCAAGCTGGTATCAGCCAGTCAACTGATATCAGCTCGGTCAGCAAAAGCTGCTGATGTGTTTTCTGTTTCTTACCCTTGCATATTCAATCTTGAGTGTACAGCAGCCAGCATAAATGTCAGCTCCATTTAGCGCTGCTTTGGCCTTCTGGGCACACTGAACTGAACTGACTCAAACCTGGAAGAGTCACATTAAGGAACACAAACACGTCAACGCTGCCCAATCCAGAGCATGCACATCACATTTCATCTGTTAGAGCCTCGTGTTTAAGTGCAGCTACTAGAGTCAGAGATATCCCCATGCAACAGAGCAGCAGCCAGCAGATCTCTGTGTGGTTTTAGATGGATTATGTGTAAGAAAAGGTGAGAGCCAGGGCCGTTTCTAAAAGGGTGCGTTTGAAACGACAGACAATAGGTGGAGGGCTGTGACTCAGACGGGTGTGGTTTGAACTAAGCCGCCAGAAACAGAAAGAAACAAAGATGGCAACATAGGGAAAAAACATTTCTGGATGAGCAGAAGACTTTCTATGGCCCCGCCCACTTAGATGACCAAGGCATGTAGATGCAGTGACCCCTGAGGAAAAGGATACTCCACCATGGCCTGGATTCCATTTCTCTTAAAGATGACGATCCTCAGCACGCTGCCTATGGGGTTACACACAGTGTAGAGAACATCCTGGACAAAAACACAAAGAAATTATTCAGCGCCACATACATTAGTTTAAGAAGAGCATAAATAATCGTCACTAATGTGTTTTGTTAAAACATACTGTAAAAAACTTTTACCAACATTTATAAGTTGTTTAATTATAAACATTTTTAGAGACGTCTGTTTCATTTCTTGTCATGAATGCACATCTAAGTTAACATAAAATAATTTAATCTTAATTTGCCAGGGTATGAATACTTTTGGGCAGAAATTATGAATATGATCTGCTTTAGATTCCAAATATACACAATAGATTCCAGTTCTTCTCAATCATACGACTTTGGTTTGTTGAGTTTGCAGGTATGTGCCTTAAAGTCCCACCACAAAATTTCAATTGAATTAAGATCTGGACTTTGACTAGGCCATTGGTCTAGTTGTTCTGTCAAAAGAAGTGTTATGTCTGGGGAATATAACACTTCTTTGAAACAGGTTCAATCCTTTAGCCCTCTACCACCATGTAGAATACTGATTTTGTGTGTGTAGGACCACAATGTATACATTGTGGTCCTACATCTTTACCTTGATCCTCCATCTCTACCTTGGTAGAGATGTATTTTCATCATTTGATGAAATACTAATATTTCCATCATTTGCTCCATGTCTCACCTTTTTCTCTCCTCCATATTTCCCATCCATTTCAGTACAATAACACTAGAGATTATAAATAAGGTTTCCTACTTTCGACTGAGCCATCTCACTCCAGAATGATGGACTTAGTTAAAAAATGTCAATGTAATCATTTCTAATGTCATTGCTGATGTCTTGAAGCCATTTATGAATTTGTTTTTAAAATAACACTGATGCAAAAGCAATATTAACTGTCTGTTTCATCTTTCATCTTTATAGGGAGCTTAAAAATGCAGTAAAAACTAAAATACACACACAATCTTAACGTGTGTGCGTGCGCACGTGTATATCTGTACTGTTAAAGGTGAATTGGAGACGGGTCTGAGCTTGTCCATCTGACTCATCACATAGCCGTAGGACCAGCTCCTTTCCCAGACTGAACTATTGTTCATCTCCTCTAACCAGTCAGTTCAACAAACAGTTGTGAGCTCTCTCACCACCCCAGGTGTGAAGAGGTTCACTACCTTTTCTCTAACCACAATGCTTTCCTTTCCTCTCACATTTTTTAACAGATAACATCATGCCTGACTTGGTCCAACACATATTATGATTTTCTAGAATGCAGATAAAACCCTGTAGATGGTTCTCAATCAGCAGATCTTGTGTCTGACAAACAGAAAGTGCAAAGTTTGTTTTATCATGTTTATCTGTTTTATACAGTAACATGCAAGTGTTAACAGCTAAGTAATCTAAACTGGTTCTGCTCTTCCGGTACAAGCCTCAGGAAGTCCTACACACAACCGCCATTACTTACAACTTAGGCTCTTGTTTGTCACTATTGGAAGAAACAACAACCAGCCAGATGTGATCAGAATGAGTGGTTTCCACTGGGTGTAATGCAATGTAATGTCAACCAATGTGAAGATATGCAGTTTTTAGTTTTGTCTGCTGAGAAAATATGGAGTAAATTCATAGTATGTCACTAGGCAGTCAGGGACTACAACCAGCTGAATCTGACTCACTGGACTGTTTTAATCTTAGTTGGTTCCTAAATTATGTTCAACAGTCAATTTACATTTTAATATTCAGGTTTGAACATCCTGAAGAAACAGCAAAGTTTTTCCTCAACCCCTCTTCCTTTAGAGACGGACAGTGATGGTCTTCTACATTAACTATCAATCAATCATCAAGACTGCAAACACTCCAGGGCTTCACATGCAAACACAAATCATCTGTTACACAACTACTCTGATCTTCCAAAAGATCAAAGTAGGAATACAGTGAGTGTTCTGTGGCACTGGTATGTACCAGTACATACCAGTTATGTACCATTTATGTACCAGCAACAATCAGACATGACTGTAAATGTTTAAAATGAAGGCGTGTGTGTTTACCGTTGTGATGGGGTAGAGTGGGTTCTGGATGGACAACAGCAGAACCTTGTTGCCGCTGTTTGGGTTGTCAGCGTTTGTTGGTCTGGTGATTCTCTTCGATGTGGAGTAGTTAAAGTAAGCCTGTTGTCCTAGTTAACAAATCAGTCAAAACACGAACACATCAGATCAATGGGACCCAAGTCCATTATCTTTAAACTGGTTGGTAATTAGACATGTGAATGGTAGATGGATTCAATTTACCTGTAAAAATGCTAAGTTTACTGATTTACTGTGTAATGTCTTTTATGACTTTGTAAGTTTGTGTTTTGTGATGTAAAGCACTTTTAACTGCTGTGTTGCTGAACTGTGCAATACAAATAAAATTGATTTTTTGATTGATTGAATTTTCAAAGCATCTTTCCAATCATATAAACCACTCAAAGTGCTTTACACTACAGACTCATTCACCCATTTTCACTAACACCCACAACTACACAACTATTCACCAATATGCAGATCAGTAGGCAGCTTGAGGCTAAGTGCCTTGCCCAGAGGCACATTGACATGTAGCAGGAGGAATCAAATCTGCAATCTTGCAAATGCAAACCTCAATCATCACCATCATCCAGCAGTAATCAAGTTGACGGCCCCTATGACAGAACTTAATCCAAGAATATACACCAATACCTAAAGTTGAAGACTAACAATTGGCCAACACTGACTTGTGGTCCTGAACATGTACTAAACATCATTCAGATTTCTAACTGGATAAGACCATTTCTCTCCACAAATATCCAAACCATTTAGTGTTGGTCTTAAATCTCCCTTTACAACTCAAAATAAAGAATTTCAAAAGATTTAAGGACAATTGTGCGCTTCATACAAGCCAGAGTTCTCCAAAAATATCCCAGCAGAGGAATGAAAGTACCTGCGATGTACACCGGCTCTTTCGCTCCGCAGGACACACAGCGATCAGCACTCTCCACTGCAGAGAACTCCACCAAGGCCTGACGCTTGAAGGGCATCATCATCACATAGCTGGAGAGAAAAAGAAAGAAATATATGATAGGAAAAGACAAGCACACACTTCGCTCTCAGATCTTTTCAATTTTATGACATTTTTCTGGATTTCTGCAGAAAAAAGTCAACAGCATCTTATGCAAACATCTCAGAACAAATGATTTTGTATTAGTGACCAAAACATTTGATTGTGCAACGGCTGGCAACAAAAAGGAACTGGTCCCTCAGTATGAGTTCTGTTCAGCATGCCATGGTCCTCAGTGGTTGGAGCACTGCTTTTGTGTTTATCCACTTGATTATTAATGTATTTAATTGCCTAACTTTGATCTGCAGCAAAGTTAGACACTCATGGTGTCAATAATTTGTTATAGTTAAATCAACACAATGAGGCCTGTGATTTTGGGTCTGAGTCCTCACTTCTTTCTAAAAGTCTAACTCAAATATGTTTGAGATTCTCCAAGAATGATTTGTAAAATCTTTAAGCACATTAAACCTACAATAAGTTACATCACTAAATGAAGTTTGGCAAACCCAGTAGGGATTTCCTGGCATTTGAATCCTTTAGCTAAACCCATTCAGGAAGAGAGAAGAACTTACAAAAGATTCAGAAGAATCTCATTCGTCAAAGACATCAACCAGTGGAAAGGAACAACATTAAAAAAAAAAACAACAGTAGGGTTGGCACAATATGAACATTTTAAACTCCATAACGACAGACATTCGAAAGTCATTTTTCTATTTATAGTGCTACCAAACATTTGAACATTTTTATTATTTATAATTAAGAATAGAAGTTTTAAATGTGGAATTGAAATGTGAAAGTGGTTCTCTCTTTGACCATGACCTGACCATTGCACAAAGAGTTTTCTGTACTTCACCATTAATTTTAATCTAATGATGTGGTTAAGATGAGACATGAATGTCAGCAGAATCTTTCAGACAATGTAGTGTCAACAGCATAAACATGCACTCTTGTTGATACCTATATGTGCCACAATAAGCAATAAATCAATTAATTGCATAATGAATTGAAATTAGCTCAATAATTTACATTAACATGATTTATAAGTTTTCTCTTTTCTCTCTCTCTTTTACCAAAAACGAGATGACAAAAGTCTCCAGTCTGGTGCTTTAGTCTCAACTAGTCCTTTGTTTGGCAGACAGTTTGTATGTTTTATTTATTTTGGAGATTTAAAATGTCTCCCAGTTCCAGTGATAAATGTACAATAGAATTGAAGTTTATTTATCTTTGAGAATCTGTTCTTGCATTGTCATGCCATTACCACTATATCATTTGAAAATATTCTCAAAATATTACTGCAGTAACTTCTGACACAGCAAAACATGCTGCCAGGCCTAGAAACACTGAAATTTGAGTTTTTCTTATCTTTAAACCATAACCATCAAGATACCTAAAGTCTTGAAATATTTCCTTTTATGCATCTCTCTTTGAGTTTCACTTTCTCATGAGTAGCAAAAAATATTGACATTTTTCATATTTACAGATTTTTTAAAGCTATCCTACAGAAAAATAGTCAATTCAAACCAAACATAAAGGCAAATTCCAAATCTAGCACATGCATAGCAAGTTGATCGTCGTTGTCAAAGAAAGTAACTCCATACTGAACTTGAACAGTCAAGTTCTGGGTATCATTCATATTGGTTGAAAAGTTTTCTGTCTGAAGCAATCCATCAACATGAACATGGAAGTGATGTGGAGTGAAGATCAGTTCAGTCCAGGGCAAGGTTTCACAACTAGACAGCTGAGAAACAATAACAGGAAACACATGATCTGCTAGGTTCGTGGAAGGATGTTGTTATAAAAGTCACTTTTATAAAATTATGTAAAACCATTGTGTGCTGCAGGCTTTCAGCATTCACAAACTTGATAGGATTTGAGAAGACAGAGCAGGTAAAACATTAAAAACTGGATTCAATTTTTATTTATTGGTCCCTTTAAAAGTTGATTTTAAGGAAATGGAGATTCTGTTTTAAGCCATTAAACTTGATAAACTAAACATAATGAAAACCTCTAATCCTTCAAGGTTTAGTTTTCTCTATGATCATCTCAGATAAAAGGGCGGTTTAAATAAATCTAGTTTCTCAACATTCACAGTTTATGCTAAACTGTGTGCATAATTTTATTGGGCATATTTCTTGTATGTATATTTTCTTGTATGTTTTACTTTGTAATTCAGTTGAGTGATATTAGCTTAGTGAGGCTGTTTAACTGGAAAGTTGAATCATTTTTTATAATAAACTAATATTAAATGGAAGTTATCTGTCATTATTTTTCTGAGTAGAGCTGGTTTTGGACTTTTAACTTCTTTGATTGTTATTTTAATACCAAAGCAAGTAGAGAAGCAACAGCTGAAACTGAACTATTTGGTTGTTTATTTTTCTGATAATCAGGTGGTGCCCTGACAAAGTAATTTTGATCTAAATAGCTAGTTTTGTTAATAATTGCCCTGTGTAATTATTTATAGTCATTCATAGCCAAACCAGAGCCTATTGCTGCACAAGATGGTAAGCAATATTACTGTCAACAGTTACAACAGTGTAATTTTTGACACAAACATCTTTGCATACTTTAATAATGTGGTGTCTTCTTAAATCTCACACTTTAAAAACAGTAAACCCTTTGCTCCTCCTTCTCCATGATGCAATGTTTCTAAACTCTCTGAATAAAAGACACGTTGGGCCCAGATAGTTCTCATTCTGCTTGTGCTTTGTGGTTATTTCATGTTTAAAATTAGTGTTTGGCTCTGTGAACCAGATTTTAGCATGAATGTCAAACCGCTGTTAAGAGCACACTGACAGGTTCATGCTGTGGCATGTCTCCTCTAGAAGTTGTTCAGAACGTATGTTTTAATGCGCAAAAGATTTATACATGATTAATTGCTTTTATGTCTTTCATATAGAGAGTGTCCGTCCAGAACCTTTGTATTCATGCATTTCTGGTTTGCCTGTAAATCTGATGCACAAGCGACATTTGCTAACAACAGCAATTGGCGACAAAAATGCTTTTCTTAGCCCACTGGGGATTCATTTTTGCTTCAAAAACCAATCTATGGAAAGTCTATTGTTGTGTTCAACTTGTGCTAACTTAGCTGTTATCCTACACAAGCCTAAAATGTCATCTCAATGCTAAGCATGTCGCAGCAGAACAGACGTCCAACACTAATGTCAGAGTCCACTGTCCACATTCCAAAAGGCGTTCCATGAACAAGCAGGAGTTATTGAAACACTGGGAAGCTGAATGGATGGAATAACACGTTGCACAAATCTGAGGAAGAATCTGAAGATCAGATTAAAAACAATATATATCTGAGCTCATATGTCTATTTATTCAATTTAGCTGCAAAAGGGGTTTTTGAATTGAAAATGTTGCTTGTTTTGTTCATATATGGTTTTTGATTAAAATGCGATTAATTGTGATAAATTAATTTTATCTTGCAATTAACTGAATTAAAAATTTTAAGCAAGTACTACCGGTACTACTAAAAAAACAAAACTTTGTAAACTTAAAAATAGATTGCAAGAGAGCAAAAAATTGAATAACATTTTTTTTTATTAAAAAAAAAACACTAAAACTCCTACAGTTCATAAAGACACTTCCACACAGAGCATAACTGTATAAAATTAATTTACTACAAAATGCTAAAAAGGGAGAAAGAAGGCCATCGGTGTAAATGGGCCAGTCGGCTCTCCCTTTTGCCAAATCCAACTAACGTCCCCTTTATCCACCGGCTCTACTTCAGCTGCTCCACAACACAATTTGTGAATTCACCCGTTCATGACAGACTGACGAGTTTGGCTAATGATTTCTGGTTATCAAATGATGTTCCAACTTCTTTCTATTGAAAGAACCTTTAACTCTATTAATAATAAATTATTGATCCTAATTAGCTGCACAAGTCGAGCTTTGATGCAATCCCTGTTGCACAACAGTTGTCTGTGCTAAAACATAAGATGTAAAATACTGATTAAAAAACCATATCACCTCTGCCATTGAAATAATTCATTCTGAAGTCATTATATTACAGGTGAGGAAAAACTTATTTTGAAAGTTGTTATTTATAATTCTCCAAGAGAAACTGGCACCAGCTAGTGTTAAAGACGTTCTTTGTTTATGCGTTCAGCTGAAAGTGGGGAGCGGCTGAGTCAGTCTGTGTGAAGTTATGCAACACCTGGAGTAGACCAAGATGTCCAGCTGTCACAGACCATAACAAAACTGAGCATTTGAGTAAATCTCAGATATTAGTAATGATATTAATTTCTGTAACTGTCTTTAGGGTTTTTCCCTCCATTTTCTTAACAGAACTGACTGGTCAGTGTTTTGAAATTAACCCCAGTTGCAAAGCCTTCACTGAGTTGGTCCTGAGAAGCTGCCCAGCTGAGGTTGCCATGGTGATATATCAGAAATGGATTTATTTATTCATGGAGACAACCTGTAAATGTCAAGATAACAAGTAAAAATATTGCAATCCTATTTCTTATTACATGTTTCACATGCCTTAGACATAAACATTAGATTTCTGAACCTGTCAGAACGTTTTTAGCAGTGAAGCCAACATGAAATATAACTGTTGTGATGGGCAGATCATTAATGAGATTTTTCTCTCTCTGGCACACACACGTATGTTGGTCTTGCTAGCTTTATGGGGATTTTCCACCGACTTCCATTAATTTCTACAGCCTAACCCTATCACCTTAGTCCTAAACCTAACCCCTAACCCAAAAACAACCTTTTTGGGTTAGGGGTTACATTTTACTGCAGTGAGTCACCACACATAATATAAAAAACAGAACCAGTGGATGCGTTCTCACCATATTGGTCCAAATTTCTTCAGGGCATCGATTAGGTCTGCTTCCACCACAGCCTCACAGAGACCCCGGACATGGACCACCGGACTAGGAGAGATGAGATGGGAGTCTTCGCCATTATCCTGCAACACAGTTAGCCACATTCACAGTAAAGCTACTTCATATCTTGCTGTATCATGCTTGGCATCTTCAGTATCCATTTTCTGACTTTATTGCCACAAAATAATATGGTCAGCAAGACAAATAAACACCCTGCAAAAGTTCAATTTTCACTTTCTTGTAAATGATATGCGGTCTGACAGAGATCTTCAAAGCTCTATTAGCTTTGAAATCTAAATCCTTTTGACTTTCTGTAAAGAACAGCTCAAGATCAGACTGAGTAGATAAAGTGTCTGTAATAATCAAGTCTTTCCTCAAATTCTCAAACAAACTAGCTCTATGCTTTGACTAAGCATTTTTCAAGACTAATAAACACAAAATTAAATATTAGCAGAACAAATCATACAGTGATATTGCTGCTAAGGAAGACATATGAGGAGGAAAAAGAGGCGTAGAAAAGGACGGGGTGGCGTGTCAGAGCCTAAGATGATGTCTAGACCTGAGCAATACCTTTCAGAACAGAAGCATAAACCCTTAGAGAGCACTAGATAAACTGTGCTTCCACCTAGCTTTAAACTAGACAAAGTGATGAGAGACCAAAGGGCTCCAACCAAACCGAGACCCAGGTTTCGAGACCTAACTCTGAATTCAGGCAGACGAGAGTTCACTTTTTGCATAAGAGTTCGACAGCATATTCATATATCCCGAATGAACAAGACTTTCTAGGAAAACTAACTATAGTTTTGATTAAAGCAGACTAAGAACAGTTGGTGTGAATGCATCCTTAAATGAAAATCCAACCTTATAATGAGCTGGCCAGATTCTAGATAATGTCCAGGGACTGAACCAAGAGAAAGGTTCAACAACTGGACTCACATACACCACGAGTCGACTTATGCATAGGTCACCTCCAACGGGATTCTGTGGTCCGCTGCACATGATGGGGATTTCCCAGGCTCCCACTTCAGCCTAACGGACTGTGAAGTGCACAAACTCACAGTATGTCCATACTACTCCAAAAATTCTCCAGGTTACACTTCGAAGTACTATTCTGTATTAAGTTTCGCTATCCATCAAAACAGGAGGAACTGTTCTTAGTGCATTAAATGCTAAGATCCAGCATCTAATGCATCTTCCAGCATTAAATGCTGGAAGATGAATGGGGGACAGCTTTCATCTTCTGAATGGGGGACAGCTTCTCCAATGTAGCCATGGTCTTCTTGGTTGCTTTTCTGATTAATGCTCTCCTTACCCAGACTGTCAGTCTAGATGGATGTCCATGTCTTGGTAAGCCATCTCAAGATGACGGATTGACTCTGGAAAATGTTCAAAGTTTGGGATGTTGTTGTAGGTCTAGCCCCGCTTTAAACTATATAGGCGTATCAGACTGAAGCAAACAACAATTTCTACGAAGAGCTGAGCAGCATCTAAAGCCATCAATGAAAATCTCTGGAGAATTTGACCAAATCTCTCTCTGTCACACTGCACATAGTTTATCTAGTGCTCTCTAAGTGAACACACCACACTGAATGTCCTCTGTGCAGTTCTTTGGAGATGCTCATGGCTCCTCTCCTTGTCCTTCATGAGGAAAAGCAAGACCACACAGTCTGTTGCTTCTCACCTCCACCCACTCACCCACTGTTCAACAGCAACCTGTGGGCAGAGGAGCGATGAGAAGGTCATCAAAGAAGGATGAATTTAATTTGTAGAGAGAACCTTTGAAGATGCCTCACCATAACAGTTTTTATGCCAGAACGGAGTGCTTGACAAGATATATACGTGGGCAAACATCTTCCCCAACAACATGGTGAGATCTATTATTCTTAGAGGAGAATACTCTAACCTGGCACCGATTCGCTCATCACTGGGTTTTGAAAAAAGGGTTGCATTGGAAGTTTTAGACCTCATTGGTTTCAGTTCTGATCAGTCAGGCTGAGGTTTGAGACGTTAGGTCACAGTGAGAACAGCTAAAACCATTAAATTGCACATGTTTAAAACGGCACAGAAGAGGACTTCCTGTGTCTATGAGGTCACCTAGTTCTATATCTATTAGTCTAATCACTAGAATCTTGATCAACGCATCTAAACCATGAACGTTGACATGTTCAGAGTGTTACTAGTTATAGACTCTGTTGAAGTATCTTCAAAAATCCAGTATCAGCTTATGTGCAGCTGCTGTGACAATTGGTCATCCCCTCAGGTGACGAATGCCCCATTATGTCTGTGTCTTGGTTGTGTCTTTTTGAAATCAAAGTAAGAAATGAAGCCAAACACGTTCAGTTTAATTTAATTTCCATAGAAGTATTGTCTCTTTATAAGAAAAGCCTTTTTGATTCAATATCTCACACATTCCAATGGAATCTTAACATCAAACAGTGCAATAAAAAGTTTAGAGAAGAACTGAACACCAAAAATGTTGTCCCATAAACTCAGTTGATTGAACTTGTTTTAGAAAGTCACACACCTCTCTAAGTCCCACAGTTGACTGTACAGGTCAGAGGTCAAATACCAAGCATGAAATCAAATGAATTGTCTGAAGACCTAGAATCTCTATCTCTGTAGCCATCAACTAATCAGGCCTGGATAGAAGAGTGGTCGAATGAAAGCAACTCCTTTATAAAGGCTCATGGCACCCCGACTGGAGTTGATCAAAAAATCAGAAGGACTCTTAGACCTGGAGAACAAGATTCTCTGGTCTGATTAGCCAAAGATGGCCAGACTTGAATCTAGCTGAACATCTCTGATAAGATCAGAAAATGACTTACAGATGTTTCCATCCAACCTGATGGAGCTGGAACAAAACTGCAGAGAGAAACAGACCACGCTGCCTAAAGACGACTGGCGGATGGAATTGGTGCAAAAGGTGGATCAATAAAGTAGTACTAGGCAAAGCTGTGAATAGTTTTGTAAAGTGATTTATTGGTTTTATATTTTAAGAAATTTGCAAAATCTCAAAAACCTTTTTCCACATTGTCATAATGGAATTTATAGAATTGAGGAGAGAGACTGATATGGCTGTAACACAACAAGGGCGTCCCGTTGAAGGTTAAGTAGTTAAAACATTTATTTACTTTTGCAAATTCAAATTCATTATGTCTTCAAATTACATAACAGTTATGAGATATGCTCAAGAGCAATAATCTCTGAAAATCAGACAATCAATATTTTTTAAAGTGATCTTTTTGACTCTTGAATGTCTTTACTGTGGAGACATACATCTGTCTTTTCTTCAGACACACACAGTTGCTCTATATCATCTAAACAAATAAACTTGAGCTAATCTGGCAGTTAGAGGATGAAGTCATCCTGGTTAAATACACATCCAGCATCACTCTGCTCTCCTGCTGCTTCACTTGACTCGACTTTATAAGGTGTGAAAATGTCATTTTAATTTTAGTGACATGCCTTCTCTCTTTCACGGCTAACAATGTGCATGGTACACTAACAGGACATAATTTTGTACTTGATGGAAATGTGATCTATATTGTTACTCTGTGTTTTTGGCGAATTGGTTCAGAGGAACTTTTCAGCAGCTTTATAGCCAAACCCAGACCAGAGCTTGGTTGTTCTCCTTCCTACACACGCAGCATCCTACTCCAGTGAAGGCCAGGCTGCCTGCCAGGTATCTCCTGTTCTGGGCTCTACCGCGGAGCCTGGATGCCTGGATGCTGACTCCATCAACCTGCGTGATGATGCAGTCAGACCCCCTCCATGGAGCAACCAGTGAACGGCAGCTGGCGCACACACACACACACACACACACACACACACACACACACACACACACACACACACAGCAAACCAGAGGCCACGCGCACGCGCATGCCAGCCTATGCGGTGCTGCTCGGTTCCGTCAGCTTAGGTAATAGCATCCCTGCTCTCCTTACCTTTCGTCCTGAACCGAACTGCCTGCCGCTCCATCGGGCCCGACTATCCGTCTCTGCCTCCCCGTTACCGGGCAGCGACCCGCTGTCCGAGTCCTCACCCTCCTCCAGCTCATCCTCCGCTCTGTCCTCCTTCTCCTCCAGCGGCGGCTCCTCCATTTTCAGCCGCTTGGCAGCTCTTCCGTACACCCCGTCCTCGCGCTGACTGCCTGCTTCCACCGTCGACATGTTCGCGGCTTGCGGTAGAGCTGTCGGGAGCGGGGAGGAGAGCCTCTGCTGTCCGTCGCTCCTACACGTCCATTCCAGTAGTTGTCCCTGTCTCCACTGCGAGCAGCCTCCCGGCCTGCGCGTCTCCGTGTTACCTGTCCCGCGTTGCGTCACCGGTCCAGGCTCCTGTCTGATTCACAGAGGCTCTGCGACGCCACAGATTTCTGAGTGTGGAGGTGTGAGGGGTCCGCCACATCCCGCCCCGCGCGCCTCTTATTATTGGAGAGTGTTTTCAGCGCACTGGAAACACGGCACGTGATTGGTCGATGCTAGGGCGTCAGCGGCTCCCAGTCCTGCAGCGGGGGACCAGAGACAGGAATGATGGCAAAGATTCAGAGGCGGACTGGAAACAGTGAGGAACAAATTAAAGGCATGACACTTGTGTTGTTGTAATAAACAGTTCACTGAATTATTAAAAGGAAGTGATCCATTTAACTACATTGCTCTAGACATAAAATCATTTAACTTATGTAAGGATCAGCATTAACCTAAACATACTTTGGTTGGTATTAACCAACGAATGATTTTATTTTATTTTTTTTATGTAAAAAAACCACGATAACATAGCAAAACAAAGGAACTATGAACATGCGTGTGAAAAGAGAACAATACCAATGTGAAGCAATCAACTAACTGCAAGCTATTAGGAAACCTAAGAGGAGGTTGCAAGCATTGCCTAAGCATCTTGAAGTGATACAGGAAGTGCAAATAAAGTTGACAGACAACAGGGGTAATTCATCTGGTTTTGTGTTGAGCCCAATCCTGTACAGTTTGGGTGATTGATTCAAATGTTTCTGGGCTCAACCCGAACCCAGTACCTACAGTGACACTGCCTGCTCCTCCAACTAAAGTTGTATGGACAACATTTTATTACCAGGTAAGAAGTTCATGATTTCAAGAGTCTGTGTGCATGTGTGTTTTATTTACCAAATACATTGTCATAAAGCTCACTCTGTGTTTGTGATCCATTTGTATACAGCACTCTTAATAAAATATCCTCCTTCATCAGTGGCCTGAAAAAAAAACACCTTAATGAAGAAATATGAGAAGTAGGTTATGGAATTGCCAGAGGGATTCGTAATGGGAACAGAGCAGCATTCTTTTCAGGAAGTGTTTCATGTCTGAAACACTTCCTGAAATTTAATGCTCATAATGACTTTGTCAAGTCATTATTGTAACTCTACTTTCACCTACCTGCTCAAAACTGTTGCTGGTATGGATGAGTAGTTTTGGGGCTGATGGAAAGACAAACACACCTGGCAGCTAACAGAACAATCTGTTGCTGAATGTAGGAAACTAACTAGCTGATAACCTGGGGAGGTGATTAGTGAAATGGGAACCAGTGAGCACAGAAAGGGCAAAAGACCTAAGAAAGAAACACATACTGTATTTTCCAGTCACTATTAAAAACATTAAAAACAGTTCAAAAGTGCTACATAAATCAAATATGACTGAACAGAATTTGACTTAGTAATTTAATGTGTTAAAATTTGGCTTTAAAACTGCTCTTTCTGAAACTCCACCTTCAGGAAGTTATTACAACATGGCTCCTCTATTAACCCTTTAGCAACTTTTTAGAGAAGTAGCTCCTATAATGAGCTCAGCAGGTGTGCAGTTCCATCAGGTGTTTGCTAATTTCTGCTGGCTAGTCTGAAGGAGCTGAGTGGGAGAGTTATTATGGAGGGCTGCTCTCTGAGCTCTTCACCATAACTCCACCTCTGTGAGGCGGAAGCTTGGAATCTGCAGCTCCAAAGAGGGCCTTGGTGCTTGGAGGGGATGTTTGGTCCAACCAGGTGTTTTGGACACCTGGAACTGCCATGGAGATTGAAGGATTTCTCAAACATGCATGAATGAGTCAAGACAACATTTCATGTGTGTTTTGATAAAGAATCACACTATAACATGATGTAAAACTAAAAAAAAGTTTATTTTATGCAACACTTCCCCTTTAATCTCATCGAATTCAAGAACACACTGAAGTCTGTCAGTCTGGAAAGGCTAAGTCATTTCCCAGACTTTGGGACTCCAGTGTAGCATCTGATTACTTTTTTTACTCTGCCACTCAGTTCAGTCTGTTTACAGATCTCACACACGCACGCCACACACGCACACACACACACACACACACACACACACACACACCCCACACACACACACACACACACACACACACACACACACACACACACACACACACACACACACACACACACACACACACGACAGACTTGGAGAAAAATCATCTAAATATGAATTCAGAGAGGTTATGCTAAAAATCTGTAATTACAGACACATTTTTAAATTAATATGTTGTCTTTAATTGATAGAGCAAACGTGATTATTAAATTAAAGGATAACTCCAAGGTATTTCAGATAGGTTTGCTAAGTGTCCTTTATTTTTTCAAACCCTTCCATCTGTAACAGTAGAAATGGTTTGTTGTTATATTCATCTTAGTTCAGTTTATTGAGTGGAGAAAATAATGAACCTGTAATTTTTCTAAGTTTAAATATTACTAATGAGACTACTGACATAAAATTCTTACCAGATGTTATTAACAACCATATTAATAGGCACAAAAATGAAATTAGAGTCACTATTTACAATTACTCTTTGAAAATTTGAATTAATATAAGTCACAAGATTTAATTATATTTAAAGATTCAAATACGTTTGACATGCCATACGCCTGATCTTTATCAGCCAATTCATGCTGGAAAACCTTTACCACCCCAGACATTGACATCAAAATAAAATTTAATGCCCAAGTACTTTTGCAAACAAGGAACTTGACGTAGAATCAGACACGTGAGAGGAGGAAGCTGGAATCAAGACTACAAATTTCCAATTGCAAGAGGACAAATCTATCGACTAAGTCCATTAATGGATACTGCAAAGACAAACTGTTGGCTATTTCGCAGCATGAGATTCAGACCCAGTACATCTTAAAACCCAAACTGTAGCTTTGTCCTAAACAATAAAGATACTTTACATATTGTTATCTCACTGTTGGATAAAATAATTTGGTAATAATCAGATGAGCAAGGGGACATTTCATCTTTATGATCAAAACATTACTGAAAGCTGAGCATGATGCAGGGTTCCACTTCCTCCCTCTGCGTGAGCTCAAAGCTCTCTGTTCCTGTTTAATGACAATGACAATGACCAACACAAACTGTGAGAATAGTCTCTGATTTTGCTGGGACTTTTTTGCACTTCTCTGTAAATATTTTTCAATAATCAATATATATATATATATATATATGTATATATATTTATATATGTATTTATATACACGTGCAATGTCATGTGTGCTTCAAGTTATTTCGGTGACTGTTGAGGAATTTATGTTATCAAAACATAAAATATCAAACAAAGATTACATAAGAAAATATCACAGCATTTTCTGAAATTATAATTATAAGGGAAATAAAATGTAACCAAACCAGTCAGGCCCTATGAGGGTAAAAGTAATGAATAATTACATTAAAAAAAACTATTGTAAAGCAGATTCATAAGTCTGTATACGCCACGAAACAGCGCCCTCTTCAGACATGAGATATTAAATGCATGTCTGGATTTGATGTTTGTCATACAAAAATAAATTTTTGCAGAAATGTTTTCCTTAGAGCCCGTTCTGATGTAGAGTTTCTCATCGTGGGCCTTTAAATGACTTATTTTAGCTTGAGTTATTTTTAAAAGCAATATCATGTGAACAATCTGGATATATTGCGGATTTTCTTAAATAAGGTCAAAACTAAACATACAGATATCAATATCCATACATATGTTGTAGTTACTGCTAAAGAAACCCCTACATTCATATATTTTTTAAAAAATTAGAATAGAATATTTAATACAACTTTAGTAGTTATAGTTTTCTAACTTCCGTTTATTTATTATTTATTTGACATTGGTTGTTCTACTCCTAATTCCTAGTGATGTATTCATTGTGCTGTACAAGTGAAGCGTTAGCAAATAGATTTGTAAGTCAGCATATTTATGTATGTATTTAAAGCAAAGTTTTAAGTCAATTCAGCTCTTTTTTCACTTCCAGGATCAGTAACAGATATCGGTTTGGGAAGTGAAACCAAACCGATATCTGGTGCATCATTACTGCAGCTTAAAAATGATGTGTTTGTTAAAGTGTCAATAGCTATCAGTTACTTCACATAATTGATAAGACTGATGGTTTTTAGATATTCATATGAAGAGGGCCCAAACCAGTTTGAATGATCAAACCTTTACTTTATTACAACTCATGCAGTCATAAAGCAAAGCTTTGACTTAGATATGTGTCAGAGGTCATCGCTGGAGTCCTGACTGTTCAGACGGTGGTGAAGGTGAAGCGAGACACATGATGGTATTCATCCCCGGGACGCAGGAGGCAATCTGGGAAGGAAGCCTAAACACACACACACACACACCTTTGGTTTGGCAACACAGACATGACTTAAAAACACATGTTTTTGATTAAACCACATATTTAGACAAAATGGGCAGAAAGAGTGAGCGTTAGGGAGGTGGCTCTCTTCTTTAAAAAGATCCTTCTGTGTAACCAGGAGAATCGACTGAAATTGTAATTATTCATTCATCTAGTTTCTCCCAGGTTATTATTAATGCATCTTATTCAAACATTGCAGTTACATTATTGCATTTTTAGCGAGAAGTGTTATTTTCTTATTCAAAAAAGTAACAGAAAATTATCTTATCTTTGTTTTTAATGTATTTTTAATGTGTAAAAAAAAGGCTTAAGTGGTTAAATAAAAAACCTGCGGAAGATGCCAATTTTCTAGAGAGATTATTTGAATAATTGTCAGAACAATTGATTACTAAAAAGAATCATTAGTTGCTGTCCTAAATAATAGTAACTTTTATGTATTACTATAAATAAATAGTGATATTGGATTATCCCATTGAAATCAACATGTCTCAATCATAACAAAGACCTTGCAAAGAACAGCATCAAACAGAGCATAAAAAAACCAAGAAAAAAGTTACAGTTGTAAGATTTTGATATTTTCCTAAGTTTAATCATTGGAAGTGATTCTCCATCCAGCCACATACCTGGTTAACAGCATTGGGCCAGTTTTGTGTCTCTAAACAGAAGGCGCTGTGCTTCCCATACGTCACTCCTCCCTTTCCTCTGACGGAGCCATCCAGGACATTGGCGGTGTAGAACTGGACTCCTGGTTGGCTGGTTGACACCTCCAGGACACGCCCACTGGGGGGATGAAGCACTCTGAAACGAGGAATAAGGTTTGCCTTTCAAAATCAATAACAGTTTTTGCTGTGTGAGCATGCATTGTGCGGCTACCTGGCAGCATGTCTTTCTGTCCAGTCATCTCTGGGCGAACACAGGCAGAAGTTGTGGTCAAAGCCGAGGCCAGGAACTTTCTTCAGCCGGACACCGACAGGAACCGGCACCCGGAGGTCAAAGGGTGTGTCCTCCACAGGGCGGATCTCTCCTGCCAACAGATTGGCTCTGACTTATTTTTCTTAAAAAGCATCTTTTTGGGGGGACGTAACAAGAAAAAAAAAGTATTTTCTCTTATTCATGAATCTTAAAGGGAATTCAAAAGTGACTAGAACTGTTATTAGCAGGTCAGAACTTTACATGCAGCCTAAAAATCTTCAATTGGTGAATCTCTAATAACATTCCTTCCACTATCCCACTATTGTCAGAAGTAGAGCAGCTTAAGACTAAGGTAAGAGACTATATTATGTCAGAGAAGGACAAACGTCTGCACTCACCTGTAGGGATTGATGTGTCATCAACAGGCAGGTAAGACTGTGCACTGATTGACACCTCATGATCATAGATATCTGCCGCTCCCTTCATCCAAAGGATGTAAGAACACAAACACACACATATAGAAATGATTTATCACCGTGTGTAGCAAATAGTATTTGTGTCATGATGTGTGTGTGACATCGCTATGCATTAAGTTGGGAACATTTATGGTGGGGAAAATGAAGCAGTCAAGCAAAGAATCTCAAAATATGAATGTGAGTTTTTGCTGTTAACTGTCAAAACTTCAGCAATAAGGCAAGAATCACATTTTCACTGGTCAGTAAAATATTTTAATGAAAATGCAAAATCTGGATATATAGCTCAGTTAAGCTAGCTTGACTTTTACAATCTTATGTATTTTTAAAAGTTATATGTATCAAAAATAACTTTAAAGAAATTTGACTGTAATTTAATGCCTTAAAGTGGGACTCTTGTCTCTTTAAAAACACCTGCTCTTTCTGAAACTCCGCCTTCAGGAAGTCATCACAACATGGTTCCTGTGTTACAATGTTTTTACCAGCGATGCTCTGGTAAGTAGCTCCTATAATGGGCTCACCAGGTGCACAGCTCTGGTGGAGGTGTTTGCTAATTGCAGTTGGCTAGTTTGAAGAAACTGAGGGAAGAGCTCCTCTGTGAGGTGGAAGCTCTGAAGCTGCAGCTCTGAGGAGGAACTGTGTTTTGAAGGCGGGGCTATGTCCACCCAGGCGTTTTGCACAGTTGAATGGTTGCCGTGGAGATTAAAGGATTTCTAAACATGCAACACTCCAGGCGCATCTTTGATGCGGGAATAACATTGTAACATGATGTAAAGCTGAAAAAAGTTGATTTCACATAATAAAGTTTCCAGGGTGTGAATGATGTCGAGGTCTTACCTGCCCTGCTAGGTTGAAGTAGGAGTGGTTGGTGAGGTTGATGGGGGTGGTTTTGGTGGAGCGGGCTCGGTAGTCAGCAGTTAAAGTTTCCCCCTAAGTAGAAACAGAAAACACAAACTTCACCAACACAGGCAGGTCATGTGCAAAATCAGCTCAGTAAAACATCAAGATGAGCCGAAGATGATATTTGGAAAGATGAGTCTGGGAAACAATCTGGATAACCGAGGCACTGTCCAGTCCGCGACGTTTTCCATCCCAACCGGCCTAGTTGCTATAGAATCCGTCCTTCAACCTTCTCGTTTTCAGGAGTAATGGTCTGGAACACACTGCAGCTCCATCTGAAGCTGATAGTTCAGCGACAAACTTCTACTCAGGTTTTTAATGGTCTTCTCCTCAGATGTAGATTTTTAATCTTTATTTATTGTTCAGTTAACCTAACTCTAGTGTTTTCAGCAACGACTTTCTACAAACCTTTCTTCCTCTTCTGAAATGATTGTTGCTATGAACTTCACAATCCTTGTTTTATACATCCTTCAGAGAAGAAATGAGGCAAATGTTCTGATACATGGTTCTGATGCTGAGACATGAGTATGTTTACCTGTAGAGTGTAGGAGACAGAGACCTGAAGTTCACCAGGGTAGCCCTGGTCTCCATCTGGACTCGTATGACTGAGGATCACACCACCTTCCACTTGTGCAGCAAGCCAGACTGCCTGGACAGAGACACCCAGGGAGGAACTCAAGAAAGAAGATTTCCTTTTGAAACGTCCCCATAGAACCAGGAAACACAAACAGCTGCCCTACATCTGGTCCTTAAAGTTTTTATCTCCTGGAAAAGATGAAGAATCTTCATCTACAGAAAAAAAAGCCCCAAGAATTGGAAGAAAAACTGGAAAGCATTCTTGACAACTTGTTGCTTCAGTCATTTATCAACCTAGTTAGGCTCTCAAAATATAGAAATCATCTTAAGCAATCAAACGAAAAGCCAATATTAATCAATGTCCTACATTAAACTTAACACTGCCTGGGTAAAAAGATAGGCATTTTGGTTTGGTCTCCTCTTTCTTTTATTTTCAAAAAGAAAGAAACTTGCTGTAGCTGTCCTGTTACTGGACGAGGAAATGCTTCACATTTTCTCTGAACCCACCTTGAAATGTTTCATTGATGTTTCCAGACCAGGAACAGCAAACACACTCCCCAAGCGTTCGTCTTACCTTGTTGAAGCCATGCAGGCCTCCATGCAGGGCATTTGGTCCATTGTTGGTATCTAGTTGGAACTCTTTTCCTTCCACCACAAACTGTCCTTTTGCTATCCTGTTAGCCACACGACCCACCAAGGCCCCCAGGTACCGTTTATCTGACACATAACCTGACAACATAAAAATGTGATTGTTCACCTTTATCAAAGGTAAGTATGCAGTCACTTCAATTTCTCTCAGCTTTTCCAGGCATCGGCCCAAATCAAGTTTCAAGCTAACTGGACTGGTTAGCTTGATCAATCAAACAGACTCTGACCAGAACTTATTACAAAAGATCTAAAGTTAGTCACAACTGAGGGTTGGAAGAAATGTGTTGTAGGGGTGGGAGCCCTCTACAATACATTTGTATTACTTTGTTAATTTATTATTTATCAAATAATTTTTTCAAATGTTGAATATTTTATGTCTTACCTTCCAGGTCGTCGTAGCCGAGGACTACATCCTCCATCTGCCCATGTTTTCCTCTGCAGTACACAGACCTTATAATGGCACCCAGGGTCAGGACCTCCACCCGCACCTGGGGGGACTGGAGGGTCCACATGTCCACGCTGCCGAGGCCAGGGACCTGTCCCCACTGCTGATGGCTGACCTGAGTCATCCCGAGTCTGATCCTCAACATGGAGGGAAAGAAAAAACAATGGCCATCTCTTTAAAACCATCCATCTTTCAAAAAATATCTGTGATTTCAGTTCAATTACACAATATCGTAGAATACAGAACCGCCTTTACCTTCTGGGGTCCAGAGCATTTATGGTTTGTTTTATTTACCTTTATATTTCTCCATAAAAACCATTAATATCGCCTGATGTGGTGTCAGTTTTTTCACTTATTTTTTTCTTTTAGGTACACTGTTATTGCATATTAGACCTTTAGTCGTATAAAAACATAAATCTCACTTGGATTTTTTTTTTCACTGTGAACCCACAACTATTTACAACATTTTTTTCTTTTCATTTAGAATGCAAATGTATAAATGTACATTTCAAAAAATGATGTAAAAGTATTGCAAGCAACACAGTTTTATTAAATTATTAGCATGGAAATGCAAACAATTCCTTATTTGTTTGAGTACAATAATTTGTGAAACCCCATAGGCCAAAAGGCCCTTCTCACGTTCACCAAACGTATCCAGACGAACCTCTAGAGTGATGTGAAAATATTCATCGACTGCAGAGACAAAGCATGTGTGTCCTGTTGCGTCTGGAACAAAACTAACAGCATGTCAGAACTGCACACCAACCTCCAGACATGGTGGTGGCAGGTAATGGTCTGGAATTGATTTTCTTCGTTAGAACCTGGAGATGGACGGTTCAAGCAACTCCTACATTTTTCTTTATATGTTGGACGTGTTTGGAAAACAAATGTCTGAGCTGACAGTTTTGACCTGAAGGAAAAACAGAAATGTGTCTCAGCCAAGAGAATAGGACGTAAATTTCAAAATTGGTCCAACAGTAAGTATTCCTTATATATACAGTATTATATGACTTGACATGTCTGTGCTGCAAGATTAGTTTGTTTATATTTGAGGTGCAGACATTTAAATGAGCTTCTTATTTTGTTAATGATGAAAACGATTTGCAGCTGCTGTGCGAACATCTCTGAGTGTCTTCTGTGGAAATGTCTGCAGACTCTGGGATAACCATCATTCTGATTTCTGTTCAAATAACTCTATTTCTCTGAAGCAACATGAAAATATGAACTCCAGTTCCAAGTATAAACAATTTTAAGAAGCAGCATGAAACTGAATTATTTACAGTGCTTCTCTGTGGTCACCACCAGGCTGTTTAAAAAACTTCGGTCAAATCTGCTGGTTGTCACTAAACCTCGCCGCGTTAAATGTCCAGTGCAGAAGAACCACCACGACATGAGCGGCCAGGTGTGCCCCTTAGTTTCGTACACCCACAAAGAGCGCCTCGATAAATTCTGACTTAAAAGTGGAAAAGGTCGCTGACCTTTAATGGGGGCTGGGAGGCAAAGTTCGGGAGAACACCTGAGCCGACTGGACCTTTCCTCGTCAGAAACCCAGAGCTGAAGTCCAGCTGAGGAGCTGACAGGCTCACGAGCTTCTCCTTCCAGGCCAAGCCTGAAAACCAGTGTGAATGCTCCGCTTCCAGCCCCTTACCTGCGAACGCCTCACCAAGTCCAGGAGAGAGAAAGCGCGTGAGACGTCAGACGAATGCGGAAGTCACGTGACTGAAGGGGCGTGCCTCAAACAGTTCTCTCCATAAGAATCTACGACATGTGAGAAATATCCCGAAACTCAGCAAAAATATCTACTGACCAAGTTGTTGAATATTTTGATTTGGCATCACTTAAATACTATGGCTGGAGACGTTAGAAGGGATGTAAATCTTTAGTTATTTTAGGCCAAAAACATTATTTTGACATTTAATTATTTTCTAGTTCTGTGCTGGATTTATGTGACCTGTCAGCCTGACCCATCACCCTCAGTGGTCAGCAACAGTAGCACTGTTTTACAGAGGATTCAGACAATCAAATGTCTGTTTCACGATGCAGCGCAAGAAGTATGAAATCTTTTTTAAAAATTACATTACCTTGCATTATTGTTTTAAAGAATGTGTAATTTGCATTTTATTGTGTGGAATAAGTGTTAGATACTTATTGGGAAAACCCAGTTAATATTGGGCCATAAATCTTTGTTTCCCATTCCAGAGACCAGATGTTTCCTGTAGTTCTGGACCAGGCTTGCACTGCAGTATGGGTTCTGGTCCACTCCTCCAGAGGAAGCGAAAGCAAAAGTTGAGACTCACTACAGATTCTGAGAAAGTAGGGCAGATTTGAGCCCAAGCACCAAAAGCCTAAGTGGAAACAGTCAATGAACACAAACCATGAAATTAACTTTCAGGTTCTCAGCTCTGTTTATGGGAATCATTATGAGTCAATCCATCAAAGGAACATCCCACTATTTTCTACATGGAGATCTTGAGTATGAAAACATATCAGTGTTAATTTATTGTCCTCTTAGGGCAAATTTCCTTGCAGCAAAGCAGTAAAAAAAAATAAAAATTAAGAGACCCCAAAACAGAGTCAACAAAACTACAACAGAACAAATACAGATGGTGAAATGTATTTATGACCATATTAAATATTAGCATATTTTAGAATAATCACAAAATTATCGAGTGTAACACAAAACGGATTTCTCTTTCAAAACCTAGTCTCCAACATCTTCATGCTCTAAAAATGAACTGTCATCAAAAAAACGTCACCAGGAGTTCAGTAACTCTGAAATGTATTCAAACTTTTGTTAAAAAACAAACAAACAGGTTCTTCTATTTTTTATACATGTACAATATATCTACTTATCCACTTAGTTAAAACTAACAATATTATTATAAAGTTTTTTTTTATTTCAGTAATAATTCACCAAGTAAAACACACTTTGTAGGTTATTTCCACACAGACTGGTGTGCTCCTTCAAGATATTCATATCTTACAAACCAGTGTGTATCTGATAAGCAGTACATATTTCCTAGTATTTTTAAGTCTGCAACCAAACAAGTTGTTCCTATTGTGCACCACAAGGTGGCAGGATAGCAATAGATGGTACTTTATGCTGGGTATCTGCAGGGCTTTTCCAAGGTAACAATTAACAATGTACATCGATCCGAAGCCAAAACAAGTAAGCCGGAGAAAGGTTTTAAGATGTTCTTAATTCAGGACTGTTTGGAAATCCATGAAATGGTGCAAAGAGCCCATATACTATGCAGTGAAGTTTCCCGCTTGGCCTTCTGACATGGACGTCGTTTCTTCTGGAACTGGACTCTATATGAAGCTCTTGAAGCTGTTTTCCTCTGTTGCGCCTCGTTAACCCGCTCTGCCAGGCCCTGTACCTCTGTGGCAAAACTGTCCAGCTTACCGTTGATCTCATGTCCCAGATGGTCAATGTTTTGTTGTAGCTTTCATTATCCCCCGTCTACTCAGTTTGCTTCACCTGAAATCATCATGTTGTTTTTAAAAAAATAATTATTCATTTAACCTAATGATAGTCAGTTCTGATTGCAAAAACAATAATATTTTCTAATAACAATGTACTTGCCCTGATTCTCTGCATTTAACATACATACAGTCATATGAAAAAGTTTGGGCACCCCCATTAATCTTTATTATTGTTATTTCTAAATATTTGGGTGTTTGCAACGGCTATCTCAGTTTGATATATCTAATAACCGATGCACACAGTTATATTTCAGTACTGAAATGAGGTTTATTGTACTAATAGAAAATGGGCAATATGCATAAAAACAAAATTTGACAGGTGCAAAAATTTGGGTACCCTTATCATTTAATTGATTTGAATACTCCTAACTACTTTTCACTGACTTACTGAAACACAAAATTGGTTTGGCAACCTCATTAAGCTTTGAACTTCATAGCCAGGTGTATCCAATCATGAGAAAAGGTATTTAAGGTGGCCGATTGCAAGTTGTTCTCCAGTCTGGATCTCCTATGAAGAGTGGCATCATGGGCACATCAAAACAACTCTCAAATGATCTGAAAACAAAGATTGTTCAACACAGTTGTTTAGGGGAAGGATACAAAAGTTATCTCAGAGATTTAAACTGTCAGTTTCCACTGTGAGGAACATAGTAAGGAAATGGAAGACCACAGGGACAGTACATGTTAAACCCAGAAGTGGCAGGCCAAGAAAAATATCAGAGAGGCAGAGAAGAAGAATGGTGAGAACTATGAAGGACAACCCACAGACCACCTCCAAAGACCTGCAGCATCATCTTGCTGCAGATGGTGTCACAACAATTCAGCGCACTTTGCAGAAACAGAAGCTGTATGGGAGAGTGATGCGACGGAAGTCTTTTCTGCAAGCACGCCACAAACGGAGTCGATTGAGGTATGCAAAAGCACATTTGGACAAGCCAACTTCATTTTGGAATAAGGTCCTGTGGACTGATGAAACAAAGATTGAGTGGTTTGGTCATAAAAAAAGGCGTTATGCATGGCGGCAGAAAAACACAGCGTTCCAAGAAAAACACTTCCTACCCACTGTGAAATTTGGTGGAGGTTCCATCATGCTTTGGGGCTGTGTGGCCAATGCTGCTGGGAATATTGTTAAAGTTGAGTTTTGCATGTATTCCACTCAATATCAACAGATTCTTGAGACTAATGTTCAAGAATCAGTTATGAAGTTGAAGCTACGCCGGGGATGGATATTTCAGCAAGACAATGATCCAAAACACCGCTCCGAATCTACTTAGGCATTCATGCAGAGGAACAATTACAATGTTCTGGAATGACCATCCCAATCCCCAGACCTGAATATTGTTGAACATCTGTGGGATGATTTGAAGCGGGCTGTCCATGCTCGGCGACCATCAAACTTAACTGAACTGGAATTGTTTTGCAAAGAAGAGTGGTCACAAATACCTTCATCCAGGATCCAGGAACTCATTAGAAGCTACCGGAAGCGACTAGAGGCTGTTATTGTTGCAAAAGGAGGATCTACTAAATATTAATGTTGCTTTTCTGTTGAGGTGCCCATAGTTTTGCACCTGTCAAATTTTGTGTTTATGTGTACTGCACATTTTCTTTTAGTCCAATAAACCTCATTTCAATATTAAAATGTTACTGTGTCCATAAGTTATTGGTTATATCAAACTGAAATAGTTATTGCAAACATCCAAATATTTAGAGATGAAAATAATTTAGATTAATAGGGGCGCCCAAACTTTTTCATATGACTGTAGAAAGTACATCAGTTGATGAAGAGATTCATTGTGTGCTAATGGTTTCACAGGACAGAAAACATAAAAAATGTGACGTTTCTTTCTCCAGCAGAACTGAATTTAAGGATGTGCTCAGCTTTAAGCCTCAGACATTCAAACTTAAGCTGGATTTCTATGCGCCGTTTTCTACTTTGTATTTGGGAATCCCAAGCTACTCATTCAATAGGAATTTTATTCCAGTAAAATAGTGAAATCGTAAATATAAATGTAACAGAGAAGGAAATGTGACTGTTTTAACTCTTGGCAAGACAACTTAGATTGTTGAAAAGTCTGTTAATCACCCCATAAATGACGACACATTTCTAAACACAACTCATAAAAGGTTCAGTTCACCTATTTTCTACCAAGCAAAGAAACTTATTTCCTATTCACAATGTTAATGTTATGAGGTGCGATGAAGGTGGTGAGGAAAAATGCAGCGGACCCAGGTTGCAATGACATAAATGATGGTTTTAATGTTGATTGGCACACAAATAACTCTAAAAGTCCAGGTTGCTGGCGGCAACTGGTGAACCTCAAAAACAACACACAGACTGGACGGAGGAAAGGACCCGACTAGACGTGACCAGACGGGGACCTGACCAGAAACAAGGGACACAGGTGGGTTTAAATGTGTTTAGCTTTTAAATTGATAAATATTCATTGTTTTGGGGACAGGGAGTCTTTTTTTCTGCTTGCTTCGTTTTGCTTCTTTAGATCAATGCAGAGTTGTATGATTTTTGTTTCACACTGAAAGAAAATGCAGGAATCAATACAATCTAAGCAGCATAAAAATAGAGGCAACACATCCCACAATCTAGCAGCCAAGCAATTGCATAAAATAACCTTTTGGCCTTTCAAATGCTCCTCTCTGGTGATTTTTTGATTGTTTTTAATGTTGCTCCAGTGTAAGGGGAAACTCTATTTATGACATAGTGATATAAATAAATTGGTGTGAATTCAGGACAAATCAATTTTGATGAACACATCAGGATGGAGGAAGTATGGGTCGGTTTGGAAGCTAGCAATTTCCAACTTTTGTAAATATCACCGTCTATGATCCCCAATCAGGTTTGTTACGTTCACAGACAAGTTATCTCCACTCCAACAAGAAGAAGCCACCAAGAAACTGGTAAAAACAACTTGGATAAATAACTGAAGTCACTCTGTTCAGTTCTCCCATCCTTCACTGCCGACGTCCGTCATGGCGCCTCCAATGATGAAGTCAAGCAGTTGCAAAGGGTTAATAGTTTCAATCATGCAGAACTGATCTGACTGTTGCTATAGCAACGATCAGAAGCAAGACATTGTCCAGAACTACAGTGAGCTCATTGTAGCTATGACCTCATCAATGACTTAGATCTATGACATAGTTCTATGTCATAGATCTAAGAACCTCTGAGGCTATAAAAACTTGCATCTCAAAACCTCAGTTTTCAGTTGCAATTCTGTTTAGCCATGTCTTTGGATCTGAAAGCGATTGGAACGACATTTTTCTTTCCTGTGTCTTTTGGGCTTGGTTATTTGGCCAGCACAGCCATCAGGAAAACATTGAATGTTATCCTGCCAAACCTACAATTTGGAATGCCATCTAAGGATGAGGACCTGGATGTCTTTGATTCCTTCCTCTTCAATCCTTCTCCGGCTGGAGAAGAGAGTGACGAGGATAGACTTCCCTACCAGGAAGAGTGGCCGGATGATTTTAACGCTTTTCTCTTCAATCCTTCTCCGGCTGGAGAGGATTGCTCAGAGGATAATCTTCCCTCTGCACGATGGATGGATGATTATGATGTGATAGATGCCTATCTTTTCAGGCCTTCACCACCTGCGACGCAAACTTCTCCGGCTGGAGAAGTTTGCGTCGCTTCAACCAAAGATGAAGCAAAAATCAACAGTGTGGAAGAGACTCCTCAGCTAGGAGTCTCTGAACTAAACAAGGAAAAGCCGGAAGAGCCGACGTCTGCAACAAAAGAGGACGTAAAAGACATCGGCGTGGAAGAGACTCCTCAGCCAGGAGTCTCTGAACTAAACAAGGAAAAGCCGGAAGAGCCGACGTCTGCAACAAAAGAGGACGTAAAAGACATCGGCGTGGAAGAGACTCCTCAGCCAGGAGTCTCTGAACTAAACAAGGAAAAGCCGGAAGAGCCGACGTCTGCAACAAAAGAGGACGTAAAAGACATCGGCGTGGAAGAGACTCCTCAGCCAGGAGTCTCTGAACTAAACAAAGAAAAGCCGGAAGAGCCGACATCTTCAACAAAGGAGGACGTAAAAGACATCGATGTGGAAGATGGAAACAAAGAGAAGCCTAAAGAGCAGAAAGCTTCTCCTCCATCAAAAAGAGCCCTAGAAGATTGGACTCCAAAAGATTCTTTTAGTTTTCTTCCAAAACAAACTTCCCCGGCTGGGGAAGCTTTGAAGATTAGGAGGTTTTCACCTCTACCTCCCCCACCACCTGTGGAAATTTGGGATGATAAGAAGGCAGTGAAGAGAAGTAAGAAGGCATGTTTCGATTATCTTGACTGCCTGATTTTAAGTATGTAGCATCTTGTTTTTTCACTTTTCATTTCGATGAAAAGTGAAAAAACTTGCGAAACAGAGGTCTTGGGTTTGAATCCTGGCCTGGGTTCAAACCCAAGACCTCTTGATCTCCATGAGCATGAGTGGGTTCTCTCCGGGTACTCCGGCTTCCTCCCACAGTACAAAAAGATTTTTTAGATAAAAAGTGCGTACATTGGGTTGTGCCTTTGTGATTTCTAGGCTGTTCTCATTCTGTCTAGTTTCTAGTTGAAGTGTCACTTTGTGTCTGATGAATAAAACTTCAATCCAGCTGAGTTTACCAGTTAGTAAATGATTGCAAACACACATCAAATTTGCCATTTTCTCAAAGAAGATGTCTCAGACAAATTGTTTAATCCCACAAAATCAACATTACTTTGAGTTTGGTGATGAGGAAATGCAAACTGAGGGGATGAAATCCCAATCATCAATTCATTTTTAAAAAGCAAACCTTCCATCTTCCTTGAGCATTACTGCAGACTGTAAGTAAAGCATAGACCAATCGCCACACGTTTTCCACAATCCACCAAATGGTTCATAAATTAGTTAAATTGATTTGCTATGACAGCAAACAGATGCGTCAGTTATTTTTCACACTCACTGATCTTTATCCAAAACACAAAATGAGTCCAGAAATGGGAAATTAGCTGCAATACTCTCAAAGTCTTCTTGTGATATATAGCCATCCTGGTCATAGTCATAATTTCTGAAAACGTAGCTCTGATAGTCGGTGAACTGCAGACAAATGGGAATTATTGCCAAGACTCATTTGTATGAATCATTTTCATAGAGGCTATGCAATGTAGTTTAGCTCTATTTGGATTTTAATGTTACAATCAGTTAAATGAAAGACACAACCAGCTGCTTACTGTAAAATTTTATGCAGGAAGATAAAAAAAACAGGATTCAGCTGAAAATTTAGGAAGCAAAAACAAAGATATGGGTAAAAAAAAAAGTAATTTATATGGAAGCCCATTTCCGCCAAGGAAAAAGAAGACCAACAGAAAGTCATAATTTCGACTTTCAAAGTCATAATTATGAGATTCAAAGTCATAGTTATGAGATTTGAAGTCATAATCATGAGATTCAGTCATAATTATGAGATTCAAAGTCATAATTATGAGATTCAAAGTCATAATCATGAGATTCAGAGTCATAATTATGAGATCCAGAGTCATAATTATGAGATTCAAAGTCATAATTATGAGATTCAGTCATAATTATGAGATTCAGAGTCATAATTATGAGATTCAAAGTCATAATTATGAGATTCAGTCATAATTATGAGATTCAAAGTCATAATTATGAGAATCAAAGTCATAATTTTGACTTTCAAAGTCAATTATGAAATTCAAAGTCATAATCATGAGATTCAGTCATAATTATGAGATTCAGAGTCATAATTATGAGATTCAGAGTCATAATTATGACATTCAAAGTCATAAATATGAGATTCAAAGTCATAATCATGAGATTCAAAGTCATAATTATGAGATTCAGAGTCATAATTATGAGATTCAGAGTCTTAATTATGAGATTCAAAGTCATAATTATGAGATTCAGTCATAATTATGAGATTTGAAGTCATAATTATGAGATTCAGAGTCATAATTATAAGATTCAAAGTCATAATTTTGACTTTCAAAGTCATAATTATGAGATTCAAAGTCATAATTATGAGATTCAGAGTCATAATTATGAGATTCAGAGTCATAATTATGAGATTCAAAGTCATAATCATGAGATTCAGAGTCATAATTATGAGATCCAGAGTCATAATTATGAGATTCAAAGTCATAATTATGAGATTCAGTCATAATTATGAGATTCAGAGTCATAATTATGAGATTCAAAGTCATAATTATGAGATTCAGTCATAATTATGAGATTCAGAGTCATAATTATGAGATTAAGAGTCATAATTATGAGATTCGAAGTAATAATTATGAGATTCAAAGTCATAATTTTGACGTTCAAAGTCATATTTATGAGATTCAAAGTCATAATTATGAGATTCAAAGTCATAATTTCGACTTTCAAAGTCAATTCTGAAATTCAAAGTCATAATCATGAGATTCAGTCATAATTATGAGATTCAGAGTCATAATTATGAGATTCAGAGTCATAATTATGACATTCAAAGTCATAATCATGAGATTCAAAGTCATAATTATGAGATTCAGAGTCACAATTATGAGATTCAAAGTCATAATTATGAGATTCAGTCATAATTATGAGATTCAAAGTCATAATTATGAGATTAAGAGTCATAATTATGAGATTCAAGTCATAATTATTAGATTCAAAGTCATAATTATGAGATTCAAAGTCATAATTTTGACTTTCAAGGTCATAATTATGAGATTCAGAGTCATAATTATGAGATTCAGAGTCATAATTATGACGTTCAAAGTCATAATCATGAGATTCAAAGTCATAATTATGAGATTCAGAGTCATAATTATGAGATTCAGAGTCATAATTATGAGATTCAAAGTCATAATTATGAGATTCAGTCATAATTATGAGATTCAAAGTCATAATTATGAGATTAAGAGTCATAATTATGAGATTCAAAGTCATAATTATGAGATTAAGAGTCATAATTATGAGATTCGAAGTAATAATTATGAGATTCAAAGTCATAATTTTGACGTTCAAAGTCATAATTATTAGATTCAAAGTCATAATTATGAGATTCAAAGTCATAATTTTGACTTTCGAGGTCATAATTATGAGATTCACAGTCATAATTATGAGATTCAAAGTCATAATTATGAGATTCAGTCATAATTATGAGATTCAAAGTCATAATTATGAGATTCAGTCATAATTATGAGATTCAAAGTCATAATTATGAGATTCAAAGTCATAAATTTGACTTTCAAAGTCAATTCTGAAATTCAAGTCATAATCATGAGATACAGTCATAATTATGAGATTCAGAGTCATAATTATGAGATTCAGAGTCATAATTATGACATTCAAAGTCATAATCATGAGATTCAAAGTCATAATTATGAGATTCAGAGTCACAATTATGAGATTCAAAGTCATAATTATGAGATTCAGTCATAATTATGAGATTCAAAGTCATAATTATGAGATTCAAAGTCATAATTATGAGATTCGAAGTAATAATTATGAGATTCAAAGTCATAATTTTGACGTTCAAAGTCATAATTATTAGATTCAAAGTCATAATTATGAGATTCAGAGTCATAATTATGACATTCAAAGTCATAATCATGAGATTCAAAGTCATAATTATGAGATTAAGAGTCATAATTATGAGATTCAAAGTCATAATTATTAGATTCAAAGTCATAATTATGAGATTCAAAGTCATAATTTTGACTTTCAAGGTCATAATTATGAGATTCAGAGTCATAATTATGAGATTCAGAGTCATAATTATGACGTTCAAAGTCATAATCATGAGATTCAAAGTCATAATTATGAGATTCAGAGTCATAATTATGAGATTCAGAGTCATAATTATGATTCAAAGTCATAATTATGAGATTCAGTCATAATCATGAGATTCAAAGTCATAATTATGAGATTCAGAGTCACAATTATGAGATTCAAAGTCATAATTATGAGATTAAGAGTCATAATTATGAGATTCGAAGTAATAATTATGAGATTCAAAGTCATAATTTTGACGTTCAAAGTCATAATTATTAGATTCAAAGTCATAATTATGAGATTCAAAGTCATAATTTTGACTTTCGAGGTCATAATTATGAGATTCACAGTCATAATTATGAGATTCAAAGTCATAATTATGAGATTCAGTCATAATTATGAGATTCAAAGTCATAATTATGAGATTCAGTCATAATTATGAGATTCAAAGTCATAATTATGAGATTCAAAGTCATAAATTTGACTTTCAAAGTCAATTCTGAAATTCAAAGTCATAATCATGAGATACAGTCATAATTATGAGATTCAGAGTCATAATTATGAGATTCAGAGTCATAATTATGACATTCAAAGTCATAATCATGAGATTCAAAGTCATAATTATGAGATTCAGAGTCACAATTATGAGATTCAAAGTCATAATTATGAGATTCAGTCATAATTATGAGATTCAAAGTCATAATTATGAGATTAAGAGTCATAATTATGAGATTCGAAGTAATAATTATGAGATTCAAAGTCATAATTTTGACGTTCAAAGTCATAATTATTAGATTCAAAGTCATAATTATGAGATTCAAAGTCATAATTTTGACTTTCAAAGTCATAATTATGAGATTCAGAGTCATAATTATGAGATTCAGAGTCATAATTATGACGTTCAAAGTCATAATCATGAGATTCAAAGTCATAATTATGAGATTCAGAGTCATAATTATGAGATTAAGAGTCATAATTATGAGATTCGAAGTCATAATTATGAGATTCAAAGTCATAATTTCGACGTTCAAAGTCATAATTATTAGATTCAAAGTCATAATTATGAGATTCACAGTCATAATTATGACTTTCAAAGTCATAATTATGAGATTCGAAGTAATAATTATGAGATTCAAAGTCATAATTTTGACGTTCAAAGTCATAATTATTAGATTCAAAGTCATAATTATGAGATTCAAAGTCATAATTATGAGATTCAGTCATAATTATGAGATTTGAAGTCATAATTATGAGATTCAGAGTCATAATTATAAGATTCAAAGTCATAATTATGACTTTGAATCTCATAATTATGAGATTCAAAGTCATAATTATGAGATTCAGTCATAATTATGAGATTCAAAGTCATAATTATGAGATTCAAAGTCATAATCATGAGATTCAGAGTCATAATTATGAGATCCAGAGTCATAATTATGAGATTCAAAGTCATAATTATAAGATTCAAAGTCATAATTTTGACATTCAAAGTCATAATTATGAGATTCAAAGTCATAATTATGAGATTCAGTCATAATTATGAGATTCAAAGTCATAATTATGAGATTCAAAGTCATAATCATGAGATTTCAGAGTCATAATTATGAGATCCAGAGTCATAATTATGAGATTCAAAGTCATAATTATGAGATTCAGTCATAATTATGAGATTCAGAGTCATAATTATGAGATTCAAAGTCATAATTATGAGATTCAGTCATAATTATGAGATTCAAAGTCATAATTTCGACGTTCAAAGTCATAATTATTAGATTCAAAGTCATAATTATGAGATTCACAGTCATAATTTCGACTTTCAAAGTCATAATTATGAGATTCGAAGTAATAATTATGAGATTCAAAGTCATAATTTTGACGTTCAAAGTCATAATTATTAGATTCAAAGTCATAATTATGAGATTCAAAGTCATAATTATGAGATTCAGTCATAATTATGAGATTTGAAGTCATAATTATGAGATTAAGAGTCATAATTATGAGATGCGAAGTAATAATTATGAGATTCAAAGTCATAATTTTGACGTTCAAAGTCATAATTATTAGATTCAAAGTCATAATTATGAGATTCAAAGTCATAATTTTGACTTTCAAGGTCATAATTATGAGATTCAGAGTCATAATTATGAGATTCAGAGTCATAATTATGACGTTCAAAGTCATAATCATGAGATTCAAAGTCATAATTATGAGATTCAGAGTCATAATTATGAGATTAAGAGTCATAATTATGAGATTCGAAGTCATAATTATGAGATTCAAAGTCATAATTTCGACGTTCAAAGTCATAATTATTAGATTCAAAGTCATAATTATGAGATTCACAGTCATAATTTCGACTTTCAAAGTCATAATTATGAGATTCGAAGTAATAATTATGAGATTCAAAGTCATAATTTTGACGTTCAAAGTCATAATTATTAGATTCAAAGTCATAATTATGAGATTCAAAGTCATAATTATGAGATTCAGTCATAATTATGAGATTTGAAGTCATAATTATGAGATTCAGAGTCATAATTATAAGATTCAAAGTCATAATTTTGACTTTCAAAGTCATAATTATGAGATTCAAAGTCATAATTATGAGATTCAGTCATAATTATGAGATTCAAAGTCATAATTATGAGATTCAAAGTCATAATCATGAGATTCAGAGTCATAATTATGAGATCCAGAGTCATAATTATGAGATTCAAAGTCATAATTATGAGATTCAGTCATAATTATGAGATTCAGAGTCATAATTATGAGATTCAAAGTCATAATTATGAGATTCAGTCATAATTATGAGATTAAGAGTCATAATTATGAGATTCGAAGTAATAATTATGAGATTCAAAGTCATAATTTTGACGTTCAAAGTCATATTTATGAGATTCAAAGTCATAATTATGAGATTCAAAGTCATAATTTCGACTTTCAAAGTCAATTCTGAAATTCAAAGTCATAATCATGAGATTCAGTCATAATTATGAGATTCAGAGTCATAATTATGAGATTCAGAGTCATAATTATGACATTCAAAGTCATAATCATGAGATTCAAAGTCATAATTATGAGATTCAGAGTCACAATTATGAGATTCAAAGTCATAATTATGAGATTCAGTCATAATTATGAGATTCAAAGTCATAATTATGAGATTAAGAGTCATAATTATGAGATTCAAAGTCATAATTATTAGATTCAAAGTCATAATTATGAGATTCAAAGTCATAATTTTGACTTTCAAGGTCATAATTATGAGATTCAGAGTCATAATTATGAGATTCAGAGTCATAATTATGACGTTCAAAGTCATAATCATGAGATTCAAAGTCATAATTATGAGATTCAGAGTCATAATTATGAGATTCAGAGTCATAATTATGAGATTCAAAGTCATAATTATGAGATTCTGTCATAATTATGAGATTCAAAGTCATAATTATGAGATTAAGAGTCATAATTATGAGATTCAAAGTCATAATTATGAGATTAAGAGTCATAATTATGAGATTCGAAGTAATAATTATGAGATTCAAAGTCATAATTTGACGTTCAAAGTCATAATTATTAGATTCAAAGTCATAATTATGAGATTCAAAGTCATAATTTTGACTTTCGAGGTCATAATTATGAGATTCACAGTCATAATTATGAGATTCAAAGTCATAATTATGAGATTCAGTCATAATTATGAGATTCAAAGTCATAATTATGAGATTCAGTCATAATTATGAGATTCAAGTCATAATTATGAGATTCAAAGTCATAATTTGACTTTCAAAGTCAATTCTGAAATTCAAAGTCATAATCATGAGATAGTCATAATTATGAGATTCAGAGTCATAATTATGAGATTCAGAGTCATAATTATGACATTCAAAGTCATAATCATGAGATTCAAAGTCATAATTATGAGATTCAGAGTCACAATTATGAGATTTAAAGTCATAATTATGAGATTCAGTCATAATTATGAGATTCAAGTCATAATTATGAGATTAAGAGTCATAATTATGAGATTCGAAGTAATAATTATGAGATTCAAAGTCATAATTTTGACGTTCAAAGTCATAATTATTAGATTCAAAGTCATAATTATGAGATTCAAAGTCATAATTTTGACTTTCAAGGTCATAATTATGAGATTCAGAGTCATAATTATGAGATTCAGAGTCATAATTATGAGGTTCAAAGTCATAATCATGAGATTCAAAGTCATAATTATGAGATTCAAAGTCATAATTTTGACGTTCAAAGTCATAATTATTAGATTCAAAGTCATAATTATGAGATTCAAAGTCATAATTTTGACTTTCAAGGTCATAATTATGAGATTAAGAGTCATAATTATGAGATTCGAAGTCATAATTATGAGATTCAAAGTCATAATTTCGACGTTCAAAGTCATAATTATTAGATTCAAAGTCATAATTATGAGATTCAAAGTCATAATTTCGACTTTCAAAGTCATAATTATGAGATTCAGAATCATAATTATGAGATTCAGTCATAATTATAAGATTCAAAGTCATAATTTTGACTTTCAAAGTCATAATTATGAGATTCAAAGTCATAATTTCGACTTTCAAAGTCATAATTATGAGATTCAGAGTCATAATTATGAGATTCAGAGTCATAATTATAAGATTCAAAGTCATAATTTTGACTTTCAAAGTCATAATTATGAGATTCAAAGTCATAATTATGACATTCAGATTCATAATTATGAGATTCAAAGTCATAATTATGAGATTCAAAGTCATAATTATGAGATTCAGTCATAATTATGAGATTCAAAGTCATAATTATGAGATTAAGAGTCATAATTATGAGATTCAAGTCATGATTATTAGATTCAAAGTCATAATTATGAGATTCAAAGTCATAATTTTGACTTTCAAGGTTATAATTATGAGATTCAGAGTCATAATTATGAGATTCAGAGTCATAATTATGACGTTCAAAGTCATAATCATGAGATTCAGAGTCATAATTATGAGATTCAAAGTCATAATTATGACGTTCAAAGTCATAATCATGAGATTCAAAGTCATAATAATGAGATTCAGAGTCATAATTATGAGATTCAGTCATAATTATGAGATTCAAAGTCATAATTATGAGATTCAGTCATAATTATGAGATTCAAAGTCATAATTATGAGATTAAGAGTCATAATTATGAGATTCAAAGTCATAATTATGAGATTAAGAGTCATAATTATGAGATTCGAAGTAATAATTATGAGATTCAAAGTCATAATTTTGACGTTCAAAGTCATAATTATTAGATTCAAAGTCATAATTATGAGATTCAAAGTCATAATTTTGACTTTCGAGTCATAATTATGAGATTCACAGTCATAATTATGAGATTCAAAGTCATAATTATGAGATTCAGTCATAATTATGAGATTCAAAGTCATAATTATGAGATTCAGTCATAATTATGAGATTCAAAGTCATAATTATGAGATTCAAAGTCATAATTTGACTTTCAAAGTCAATTTTGAAATTCAAAGTCATAATCATGAGATACAGTCATAATTATGAGATTCAGAGTCATAATTATGATTCAGAGTCATAATTATGACGTTCAAAGTCATAATCATGAGATTCAAAGTCATATTATGAGATTCAGAGTCATAATTATGAGATTAAGAGTCATAATTATGAGATTCGAAGTCATAATTATGAGATTCAAAGTCATAATTTCGACGTTCAAAGTCATAATTATTAGATTCAAAGTCATAATTATGAGATTCACAGTCATAATTTCGACTTTCAAAGTCATAATTATGAGATTCGAAGTAATAATTATGAGATTCAAAGTCATAATTATGAGATTAAGAGTCATAATTATGAGATTCAAAGTCATAATTATGAGATTAAGAGTCATAATTATGAGATTCGAAGTCATAATTATGAGATTCAGTCATAATTATGAGATTCAAAGTCATAATTATGAGATTCAATTCATAAATTTGACTTTCAGAGTCAATTCTGAAATTCAAAGTCATAATCATGAGATTCAGTCATAATTATGAGATTCAGAGTCATAATTATAAGATTCAAAGTCATAATTTTGACTTTCAAAGTCATAATTATGAGATTCAAAGTCATAATTTCGACTTTCAAAGTCATAATTATGAGATTCAAAGTCATAATTATGACATTCAGATTCATAATTATGAGATTCAAAGTCATAATTATGAGATTCAAAGTCATAATCATGAGATTCAGAGTCATAATTATGAGATCCAGAGTCATAATTATGAGATTCAGTCATAATTATGAGATTCAAAGTCATAATTATGAGATTCAAAGTCATAAATTTGACTTTCAAAGTCAATTCTGAAATTCAAAGTCATAATCATGAGATTCAGTCATAATTATGAGATTCAGAGTCATAATTATGACATTCAAAGTCATAATTATGAGATTCAGTCATAATTATGATTCAAAGTCATAATTATGAGATTCAAAGTCATAAATTTGACTTTCAAAGTCAATTCTGAAATTCAAAGTCATAATCATGAGATTCAGTCATAATTATGAGATTCAGAGTCATAATTATGACATTCAAAGTCATAATTATGAGATTCAAAGTCATAATCATGAGATTCAAAGTCATAATAATGAGATTCAGAGTCATAATTATGAGATTCAGAGTCTTAATTATGAGATTCAAAGTCATAATTATGAGATTCAGTCATAATTATGAGATTTGAAGTCATAATTATGAGATTCAGAGTCATAATTATAAGATTCAAAGTCATAATTTTGACTTTCAAAGTCATAATTATGAGATTCAGTCATAATTATGAGATTCAGAGTCATAATTATGAGATTCAAAGTCATAATTATGAGATCCAGTCATAATTATGAGATTCAAAGTCATAATTATGAGATTCAAAGTCATAAATTTGACTTTCAAAGTCAATTCTGAAATTCAAAGTCATAATCATGAGATTCAGTCATAATTATGAGATTCAGAGTCATAATTATGAGATTCAGAGTCATAATTATGACATTCAAAGTCATAATCATGAGATTTAAAGTCATAATTATGAGATTCAGAGTCATAATTATGAGATTCAGAGTCATAATTATGAGATTCAGAGTCACAATTATGAGATTCAAAGTCATAATTATGAGATTCAGTAATAATTATGAGATTCAAAGTCATAATTATGAGATTCAGAGTCATAATTATGAGATTCAGAGTCATAATTATGACGTTCAAAGTCATAATCATGAGATTCAAAGTCATAATTATGAGATTCAGAGTCATAATTATGAGATTCAGAGTCATATTATGAGATTCAAAGTCATAATTTCGACTTTCAAAGTCATAATTATGAGATTCAAAGTCATAATTTCGACTTTCAAAGTCATAATTATGAGATTCAAAGTCATAATTTCGACGTTCAAAGTCATATTATTAGATTCAAAGTCATAATTATGAGATTCACAGTCATAATTTCGACTTTCAAAGTCATATTTATGAGATTCAAAGTCATAATTATGAGATTCAAAGTCATAATTTCGACTTTCAAAGTCATAATTATGAGATTCAAAGTCATAATTATGAGATTCGAAGTCATAATTATGAGATTCAAAGTCATAATTTCGACGTTCAAAGTCATAATTATTAGATTCAAAGTCATAATTATGAGATTCAAAGTCATAATTTCGACTTTCAAAGTCATAATTATGAGATTCATAGTCATAATTATGAGATTCGAAGTCATAATTATGAGATTCAAAGTCATAATTTCGACTTTCAAAGTCATAATTATGAGATTCAAAGTCATAATTATGAGATTAAGAGTCATAATTATGAGATTCAAAGTCATAATTATGAGATTCAAAGTCATAATCATGAGATTCAAAGTCATAATTATGAGATTCAGAGTCATAATTATGAGATTCAGAGTCATAATTATGAGATTCAAAGTAATAATTATGAGATTCAGTCATAATTATGAGATTCAAAGTCATAATTATGAGATTAAGAGTCATAATTATGAGATTCAAAGTCATAATTTCGACGTTCAAAGTCATAATTATTAGATTCAAAGTCATAATTATGAGATTCAAAGTCATAATTATGAGATTAAGAGTCATAATTATGAGATTCAAAGTCATAATTATGAGATTCAAAGTCATAATCATGAGATTCAAAGTCATAATTATGAGATTCAAAGTCATAATTATGAGATTCAGAGTCATAATTATGAGATTCAGAGTCATAATTATGAGATTCAAAGTAATAATTATGAGATTCAGTCATAATTATGAGATTCAAAGTCATAATTATGAGATTAAGAGTCATAATTATGAGATTCAAAGTCATAATTTCGACGTTCAAAGTCATAATTATTAGATTCAAAGTCATAATTATGAGATTCAAAGTCATAATTATGAGATTAAGAGTCATAATTATGAGATTCAAAGTCATAATTATGATTTCAAAGTCATAATTATGAGATTCAAAGTCATAATTATGAGATTAAGAGTCATAATTATGAGATTCAAAGTCATAATTTCGAGTTCAAATTCATAATTATTAGATTCAAAGTCATAATTATGAGATTCAAAGTCATAATTATGAGATTAAGAGTCATAATTATGAGATTAAAGTCATAATTATGAGATTCAAAGTCATAATCATGAGATTAAAGTCATAATTATGAGATTCAAGTCATAATTATGAGATTCAGAGTCATAATTATGAGATTCAAGTCATAATTATGAGATTCAAAGTAATAATTATGAGATTCAGTCATAATTATGAGATTCAAAGTCATAATTATGAGATTAAGAGTCATAATTATGATTCAAAGTCATAATTTGACGTTCAAAGTCATAATTATTAGATTCAAAGTCATAATTATGAGATTCAAAGTCATAATTTCGACTTTCAAAGTCATAATTATGAGATTCAAAGTTATAATTTCGACTTTCAAAGTCATAATTATGAGATTCAAAGTCACAATTATGAGATTAAGAGTCATAATTATGAGATTCAAAGTCATAATTATGAGATTCAAAGTCATAATTTCGACTTTCAAAGTCATAATTATGAGATACCGGAGCAGTTGGAGACAATTCTCCGTAGAATAACAGAGTGCTCCAACTCCCAGTTAAATATGACCTTAAATCCAAGGTCCAACCTTTGCTACTGCGTTAAGAGTCAGTAAAAGGTAGGCTCACCTTTTTTGATTTTGTTTAGATTCCTTCGTTTTGAATGCTTTTTGATCGTGTGGTGTTATGTACATAGTTCGTTGTTTTAGCAACATGAGCTAGCTGCAGGTTAACCGTCAAATCGTGCTAACCTTGTTATAGCATATTTAACAGGGTTTTTTTTTAAAGTAGTCCGTTAATTAGATTGTTTTTATGTCAGAGTGCGATAAGAAGTTTGTACTCCAAAAATTCAATAAGTTAATATGTATAATTATTTTGTGGCATTAATCCAAGCAATAGCTAGTAGGTTAAAACAAGCTCCACAGCTTGTTGTATGTACGTTTTGTTATGTGTAACAGCTTCCCCTTATGCCCGTCCCGTCATACACACAAAGGAGGCCAGTTGGTTGAATTTTCTGTAATAAATGGTCAACACAAATTAGCACAGTGAGCTCCACTACTGGTCCACCAGCTCTCCGCATACACAGTAGAGCGCTGAACAGACTGCGTCTAATTTACGGTTTAGCTTTCTATTTATAGGCAACCAGTAGGGGGCGCCAAAAACCATTCATCACATAGTAATTACAAAACATATTTTAGCAAGAATTTCATCTGTATCTATTACCCGTTACATATGCATAATGTGATTCACTATCTTTCCCATTAAATTGTTTTTGTCGATACACAGACAAGAGTAAAATATGGAAATACAATATGCATCAGTTTTCAAACTGTTTTCGTAGCATTTTCATGTACACTTATGCTAATGCTGGACATCTGCAGCTTTACATTGACAATATTTACAAAAGCAATTTAAAATAAGAAAAATTGAAAAACAAGAAACTTAAAAAATATCTAATTATTAATAAAATATCTACTGACCAAGTTGTTGAATATTTTGATTTGGCATCACTTAAATACTATGGCTGGAGACGTTAGAAGGGATGTAAATCTTTAGTTATTTTAGGCCAAAAACATTATTTTGACATTTAATTATTTTCTAGTTCTGTGCTGGATTTATGTGACCTGTCAGCCTGACCCATCACCCTCAGTGGTCAGCAACAGTAGCACTGTTTTACAGAGGATTCACACAATCAAATGTCTGTTTCACGATGCAGCGCAAGAAGTATGAAATCTTTTTTAAAAATTACATTACCTTGCATTATGTTTTAAAGAATGTGTAATTTGCATTTTATTGTGTGGAATAAGTGTTAGATACTTATTGGGAAAACCCAGTTAATATTGGGCCATAAATCTTTGTTTCCCATTCCAGAGACCAGATGTTTCCTGTAGTTCTGGACCAGGCTTGCACTGCAGTATGGGTTCTGGTCCACTCCTCCAGAGGAAGCGAAAGCAAAAGTTGAGACTCACTACAGATTCTGAGAAAGTAGGGCAGATTTGAGCCCAAGCACCAAAAGCCTAAGTGGAAACAGTCAATGAACACAAACCATGAAATTAACTTTCAGGTTCTCAGCTCTGTTTATGGGAATCATTATGAGTCAATCCATCAAAGGAACATCCCACTATTTTCTACATGGAGATCTTGAGTATGAAAACATATCAGTGTTAATTTATTGTCTCTTAGGGCAAATTTCCTTGCAGCAAAGCAGTAAAAAAAAATAAAAATTAAGAGACCCCAAAACAGAGTCAACAAAACTACAACAGAACAAATACAGATGGTGAAATGTATTTATGACCATATTAAATATTAGCATATTTTAGAATAATCACAAAATTATCGAGTGTAACACAAAACGGATTTCTCTTTCAAAACCTAGTCTCCAACATCTTCATGCTCTAAAAATGAACTGTCATCAAAAAAACGTCACCAGGAGTTCAGTAACTCTGAAATGTATTCAAACTTTTGTTAAAAAACAAACAAACAGGTTCTTCTATTTTTATACATGTACAATATATCTACTTATCCACTTAGTTAAAACTAACAATATTATTATAAAGTTTTTTTTATTTCAGTAATAATTCACCAAGTAAAACACACTTTGTAGGTTATTTCCACACAGACTGGTGTGCTCCTTCAAGATATTCATATCTTACAAACCAGTGTGTATCTGATAAGCAGTACATATTTCCTAGTATTTTTAAGTCTGCAACCAAACAAGTTGTTCCTATTGTGCACCACAAGGTGGCAGGATAGCAATAGATGGTACTTTATGCTGGGTATCTGCAGGGCTTTTCCAAGGTAACAATTAACAATGTACATCGATCCGAAGCCAAAACAAGTAAGCCGGAGAAAGGTTTTAAGATGTTCTTAATTCAGGACTGTTTGGAAATCCATGAAATGGTGCAAAGAGCCCATATACTATGCAGTGAAGTTTCCCGCTTGGCCTTCTGACATGGACGTCGTTTCTTCTGGAACTGGACTCTATATGAAGCTCTTGAAGCTGTTTTCCTCTGTTGCGCCTCGTTAACCCGCTCTGCCAGGCCCTGTACCTCTGTGGCAAAACTGTCCAGCTTACCGTTGATCTCATGTCCCAGATGGTCAATGTTTTGTTGTAGCTTTCATTATCCCCCGTCTACTCAGTTTGCTTCACCTGAAAATCATCATGTTGTTTTTAAAAAAATAATTATTCATTTAACCTAATGATAGTCAGTTCTGATTGCAAAAACAATAATATTTTCTAATAACAATGTACTTGCCCTGATTCTCTGCATTTAACATACATACAGTCATATGAAAAAGTTTGGGCACCCCCATTAATCTTTATTATTGTTATTTCTAAATATTTGGGTGTTTGCAACGGCTATCTCAGTTTGATATATCTAATAACCGATGCACACAGTTATATTTCAGTACTGAAATGAGGTTTATTGTACTAATAGAAAATGGGCAATATGCATAAAAACAAAATTTGACAGGTGCAAAAATTTGGGTACCCTTATCATTTAATTGATTTGAATACTCCTAACTACTTTTCACTGACTTACTGAAACACAAAATTGGTTTGGCAACCTCATTAAGCTTTGAACTTCATAGCCAGGTGTATCCAATCATGAGAAAAGGTATTTAAGGTGGCCGATTGCAAGTTGTTCTCCAGTCTGGATCTCCTATGAAGAGTGGCATCATGGGCACATCAAAACAACTCTCAAATGATCTGAAAACAAAGATTGTTCAACACAGTTGTTTAGGGGAAGGATACAAAAAGTTATCTCAGAGATTTAAACTGTCAGTTTCCACTGTGAGGAACATAGTAAGGAAATGGAAGACCACAGGGACAGTACATGTTAAACCCAGAAGTGGCAGGCCAAGAAAAATATCAGAGAGGCAGAGAAGAAGAATGGTGAGAACTATGAAGGACAACCCACAGACCACCTCCAAAGACCTGCAGCATCATCTTGCTGCAGATGGTGTCACAACAATTCAGCGCACTTTGCAGAAACAGAAGCTGTATGGGAGAGTGATGCGACGGAAGTCTTTTCTGCAAGCACGCCACAAACGGAGTCGATTGAGGTATGCAAAAGCACATTTGGACAAGCCAACTTCATTTTGGAATAAGGTCCTGTGGACTGATGAAACAAAGATTGAGTGGTTTGGTCATAAAAAAAGGCGTTATGCATGGCGGCAGAAAAACACAGCGTTCCAAGAAAAACACTTCCTACCCACTGTGAAATTTGGTGGAGGTTCCATCATGCTTTGGGGCTGTGTGGCCAATGCTGCTGGGAATATTGTTAAAGTTGAGTTTTGCATGGATTCCACTCAATATCAACAGATTCTTGAGACTAATGTTCAAGAATCAGTTATGAAGTTGAAGCTACGCCGGGGATGGATATTTCAGCAAGACAATGATCCAAAACACCGCTCCGAATCTACTTAGGCATTCATGCAGAGGAACAATTACAATGTTCTGGAATGACCATCCCAATCCCCAGACCTGAATATTGTTGAACATCTGTGGGATGATTTGAAGCGGGCTGTCCATGCTCGGCGACCATCAAACTTAACTGAACTGGAATTGTTTTGCAAAGAAGAGTGGTCACAAATACCTTCATCCAGGATCCAGGAACTCATTAGAAGCTACCGGAAGCGACTAGAGGCTGTTATTGTTGCAAAAGGAGGATCTACTAAATATTAATGTTGCTTTTCTGTTGAGGTGCCCATAGTTTTGCACCTGTCAAATTTTGTGTTTATGTGTACTGCACATTTAGTTTTAGTCCAATAAACCTCATTTCAATATTAAAATGTTACTGTGTCCATAAGTTATTGGTTATATCAAACTGAAATAGTTATTGCAAACATCCAAATATTTAGAGATGAAAATAATTTAGATTAATAGGGGCGCCCAAACTTTTTCATATGACTGTAGAAAGTACATCAGTTGATGAAGAGATTCATTGTGTGCTAATGGTTTCACAGGACAGAAAACATAAAAACTGTGACGTTTCTTTCTCCAGCAGAACTGAATTTAAGGATGTGCTCAGCTTTAAGCCTCAGACATTCAAACTTAAGCTGGATTTCTATGCGCCGTTTTCTACTTTGTATTTGGGAATCCCAAGCTACTCATTCAATAGGAATTTTATTCCAGTAAAATAGTGAAATCGTAAATATAAATGTAACAGAGAAGGAAATGTGACTGTTTTAACTCTTGGCAAGACAACTTAGATTGTTGAAAAGTCTGTTAATCACCCCATAAATGACGACACATTTCTAAACACAACTCATAAAAGGTTCAGTTCACCTATTTTCTACCAAGCAAAGAAACTTATTTCCTATTCACAATGTTAATGTTATGAGGTGCGATGAAGGTGGTGAGGAAAAATGCAGCGGACCCAGGTTGCAATGTCATAAATTATGGTTTTAATGCTGATTGGCACACAAATAACTCTAAAAGTCCAGGTTGCTGGTGGCAACTGGTGAACCTCAAAAACAACACACAGACTGGAAGGACCCGACTAGACGTGACCAGACGGGGACCTGACCAGAAACAAGGGACACAGGTGGGTTTAAATATGTTTAGCTTTAAATTGATAAATATTCATTGTTTTGGGGACAGGGAGTCTTTTTTTCTGCTTGCTTCGTTTTGCTTCTTTAGATCAATGCAGAGTTGTATGATTTTTGTTTCACACTGAAAGAAAATGCAGGAATCAATACAATCTAAGCAGCATAAAAATAGAGGCAACACATCCCACAATCTAGCAGCCAAGTAATTGCATAAAATAACCTTTTGGCCTTTCAAATGCTCCTCTCTGGTGATTTTTTGATTGTTTTTAATGTTGCTCCAGTGTAAGGGGAAACTCTATTTATGACATAGTGATATAAATAAATTGGTGTGAATTCAGGACAAATCAATAATTTGATGAACACATCAGGATGGAGGAAGTATGGGTCGGTTTGGAAGCTAGCAATTTCCAACTTTTGTAAATATCACCGTCTATGATCCCCAATCAGGTTTGTTACGTTCACAGACAAGTTATCTCCACTCCAACAAGAAGAAGCCACCAAGAAACTGGTAAAAACAACTTGGATAAATAACTGAAGTCACTCTGTTCAGTTCTCCCATCCTTCACTGCCGACGTCCGTCATGGCGCCTCCAATGATGAAGTCAAGCAGTTGCAAAGGGTTAATAGTTTCAATCATGCAGAACTGATCTGACTGTTGCTATAGCAACGATCAGAAGCAAGACATTGTCCAGAACTACAGTGAGCTCATTGTAGCTAGACCTCATCAATGACTTAGATCTATGACATAGTTCTATGTCATAGATCTAAGAACCTCTGAGGCTATAAAAACTTGCATCTCAAAACCTCAGTTTTCAGTTGCAATTCTGTTTAGCCATGTCTTTGGATCTGAAAGCGATTGGAACGACATTTTTCTTTCCTGTGTCTTTTGGGCTTGGTTATTTGGCCAGCACAGCCATCAGGAAAACATTGAATGTTATCCTGCCAAACCTACAATTTGGAATGCCATCTAAGGATGAGGACCTGGATGTCTTTGATTCCTTCCTCTTCAATCCTTCTCCGGCTGGAGAAGAGAGTGACGAGGATAGACTTCCCTACCAGGAAGAGTGGCCGGATGATTTTAACGCTTTTCTCTTCAATCCTTCTCCGGCTGGAGAGGATTGCTCAGAGGATAATCTTCCCTCTGCACAATGGATGGATGATTATGATGTGATAGATGCCTATCTTTTCAGGCCTTCACCACCTGCGACGCAAACTTCTCCGGCTGGAGAAGTTTGCGTCGCTTCAACCAAAGATGAAGCAAAAATCAACAGTGTGGAAGAGACTCCTCAGCTAGGAGTCTCTGAAACTAAACAAGGAAAAGCCGGAAGAGCCGACGTCTGCAACAAAAGAGGACGTAAAAGACATCGGCGTGGAAGAGACTCCTCAGCCAGGAGTCTCTGAACTAAACAAGGAAAAGCCGGAAGAGCCGACGTCTGCAACAAAAGAGGACGTAAAAGACATCGGCGTGGAAGAGACTCCTCAGCCAGGAGTCTCTGAACTAAACAAGGAAAAGCCGGAAGAGCCGACGTCTGCAACAAAAGAGGACGTAAAAGACATCGGCGTGGAAGAGACTCCTCAGCCAGGAGTCTCTGAACTAAACAAGAAAAGCCGGAAGAGCCGACATCTTCAACAAAGGAGGACGTAAAAGACATCGATGTGGAAGATGGAAACAAAGAGAAGCCTAAAGAGCAGAAAGCTTCTCCTCCATCAAAAAGAGCCCTAGAAGATTGGACTCCAAAAGATTCTTTTAGTTTTCTTCCAAAACAAACTTCCCCGGCTGGGAAGCTTTGAAGATTAGGAGGTTTTCACCTCTACCTCCCCCACCACCTGTGGAAATTTGGGATGATAAGAAGGCAGTGAAGAGAAGTAAGAAGGCATGTTGTCGATTATCTTGACTGCCTGATTTTAAGTATGTAGCATCTTGTTTTTTCACTTTTCATTTCGATGAAAAGTGAAAAAACTTGCGAAACAGAGGTTGGGTTTGAATCCTGGCCTGGGTTCAAACCCAAGACCTCTTGATCTCCATGAGCATGAGTGGGTTCTCTCCGGGTACTCCGGCTTCCTCCCACAGTACAAAAAGATTTTTTAGATAAAAAGTGCGTACATTGGGTTGTGCCTTTGTGATTTCTAGGCTGTTCTCATTCTGTCTAGTTTCTAGTTGAAGTGTCACTTTGTGTCTGATGAATAAAACTTCAATCCAGCTGAGTTTACCAGTTAGTAAATGATTGCAAACACACATCAAATTTGCCATTTTCTCAAAGAAGAATGTCTCAGACAAATTGTTTAATCCCACAAAATCAACATTACTTTGAGTTTGGTGATGAGGAAATGCAAACTGAGGGGATGAAATCCCAATCATCAATTCATTTTTAAAAAGCAAACCTTCCATCTTCCTTGAGCATTACTGCAGACTGTAAGTAAAGCATAGACCAATCGCCACACGTTTTCCACAATCCACCAAATGGTTCATAAATTAGTTAAATTGATTTGCTATGACAGCAGACAGATGCGTCAGTTATTTTTCACACTCACTGATCTTTATCCAAAACACAAAATGAGTCCAGAAATGGGAAATTAGCTGCAATACTCTCAAAGTCTTGTTGTGATATATAGCCATCTGGTCATAGTCATAATTTCTGAAAACGTAGCTCTGATAGTTGGTGAACTGCAGACGAATGAGAATTATAGCCAAGACTCATTTGTATGAATCATTTTCATAGAGGCTATGCAATGTAGTTTAGCTCTATTTGGATTTTAATGTTACAATCAGTTAAATGAAAGACACAACCAGCTGCTTACTGTAAAATTTTATGCAGGAAGATAAAAAAAAAAAAACAGGATTCAGCTGAAAATTTAGGAAGCAAAAAACAAAGATATGGGTAAAAAAAAAGTAATTTATATGGAAGCCCATTTCCGCCAAGGAAAAAGAAGACCAACAGAAAGTCATAATTTCGACTTTCAAAGTCATAATTATGAGATTCAAAGTCATAGTTATGAGATTTGAAGTCATAATCATGAGATTCAGTCATAATTATGAGATTCAAAGTCATAATTATGAGATTCAAAGTCATAATCATGAGATTCAGAGTCATAATTATGAGATCCAGAGTCATAATTATGAGATTCAAAGTCATAATTATGAGATTCAGTCATAATTATGAGATTCAGAGTCATAATTATGAGATTCAAAGTCATAATTATGAGATTCAGTCATAATTATGAGATTCAAAGTCATAATTATGAGAATCAAAGTCATAATTTTGACTTTCAAAGTCAATTATGAAATTCAAAGTCATAATCATGAGATTCAGTCATAATTATGAGATTCAGAGTCATAATTATGAGATTCAGAGTCATAATTATGACATTCAAAGTCATAATTATGAGATTCAAAGTCATAATCATGAGATTCAAAGTCATAATTATGAGATTCAGAGTCATAATTATGAAATTCAGAGTCATAATTATGAGATTCAAAGTCATAATTATGAGATTCAGTCATAATTATGAGATTTGAAGTCATAATTATGAGATTCAGAGTCATAATTATAAGATTCAAAGTCATAATTTTGACTTTCAAAGTCATAATTATGAGATTCAAAGTCATAATATGAGATTCAGAGTCATAATTATGAGATTCAAAGTCATAATTATGAGAGATTCAAAGTCAGAATCATGAGATTCAGAGTCATAATTATGAGATCAGAGTCATAATTATGAGATTCAAAGTCATAATTATGAGATTCAGTCATAATTATGAGATTCAGAGTCATAATTATGAGATTCAAAGTCATAATTATGAGATTCAGTCATAATTATGAGATTCAGAGTCATAATTATGACATTCAAAGTCATAATCATGAGATTCAAAGTCATAATTATGAGATTCAGAGTCACAATTATGAGATTCAAAGTCATAATTATGAGATTCAGTCATAATTATGAGATTCAAAGTCATAATTATGAGATTAAGAGTCATAATTATGAGATTCGAAGTAATAATTATGAGATTCAAAGTCATAATTTTGACGTTCAAAGTCATAATTATTAGATTCAAAGTCATAATTATGAGATTCAAAGTCATAATTGACTTTCAAGGTCATAATTATGAGATTCAGAGTCATAATTATGAGATTCAGAGTCATAATTATGACGTTCAAAGTCATAATCATGAGATTCAAAGTCATAATTATGAGATTCAGAGTCATAATTATGAGCTTCAGAGTCATAATTATGAGAATCAAAGTCATAATTATGAGATTCAGTCATAATTATGAGATTCAAAGTCATAATTATGAGATTAAGAGTCATAATTATGAGATTCGAAGTCATAATTATGAGATTCAAAGTCATAATTTCGACGTTCAAAGTTATAATTATTAGATTCAAAGTCATAATTATGAGATTCACAGTCATAATTTCGACTTTCAAAGTCATATTTATGAGATTCAAAGTCATAATTATGAGATTCAGTCATAATTTCGATTCAAAGTCATAATTATGAGATTAAGAGTCATAATTATGAGATTCGAAGTCATAATTATGAGATTCAAAGTCATAATTTCGATTCAAAGTCATAATTATGAGATTCAGTCATAATTATGAGATTCAGAGTCATAATTATGAGATTCAAAGTCATAATTATGAGATCCAGTCATAATTATGAGATTCAAAGTCATAATTATGAGATTCAAAGTCATAATTTGACTTTCAAAGTCAATTCTGAAATTCAAAGTCATAATCATGAGATTCAGTCATAATTATGAGATTCAGAGTCATAATTATGAGATTCAGAGTCATAATTATGACATTCAAAGTCATAATCATGAGATTTAAAGTCATAATTATGAGATTCAGAGTCATAATTATGAGATTCAGAGTCACAATTATGAGATTCAAAGTCATAATTATGAGATTCAGTCATAATTATGAGATTCAAAGTCATAATTATGAGATTCAGAGTCATAATTATGAGATTCAGAGTCATAATTATGACGTTCAAAGTCATAATCATGAGATTCAAAGTCATAATTATGAGATTCAGAGTCATAATTATGAGATTCAGAGTCATAATTATGAGATTCAAAGTCATAATTCGACTTTCAAAGTCATAATTATGAGATTCAAAGTCATAATTTCGACTTTCAAAGTCATAATTATGAGATTCAAAGTCATAATTTCGACGTTCAAAGTCATAATTATTAGATTCAAAGTCATAATTATGAGATTCACAGTCATAATTTCGACTTTCAAAGTCATATTTATGAGATTCAAAGTCATAATTATGAGATTCAAAGTCATAATTATGAGATTCGAAGTCATAATTATGAGATTCAAAGTCATAATTTCGACGTTCAAAGTCATAATTATTAGATTCAAAGTCATAATTATGAGATTCAAAGTCATAATTTCGACTTTCAAAGTCATAATTATGAGATTCATAGTCATAATTATGAGATTCGAAGTCATAATTATGAGATTCAAAGTCATAATTTCGACTTTCAAAGTCATAATTATGAGATTCAAAGTCATAATTATGAGATTAAGAGTCATAATTATGAGATTCAAAGTCATAATTATGAGATTCAAAGTCATAATCATGAGATTCAAAGTCATAATTATGAGATTCAGAGTCATAATTATGAGATTCAGAGTCATAATTATGAGATTCAGAGTCATAATTATGAGATTCAGAGTCATAATTATGAGATTCAAAGTAATAATTATGAGATTCAGTCATAATTATGAGATTCAGAGTCATAATTATGAGATTCAGAGTCATAATTATGACGTTCAAAGTCATAATTCATGAGATTCAAAGTCATAATTATGATTCAGTCATAATTATGAGATTCAGAGTCATAATTATGAGATTCAAAGTCATAATTTCGACTTTCAAAGTCATAATTATGAGATTCAAAGTCATAATTTCGACTTTCAAAGTCATAATTATGAGATTCACAGTCATAATTTCGACGTTCAAAGTCATAATTATAGATTCAGAGTCATAATTATGAGATTCAAAGTCATAATTATGAGATTCAGTCATAATTATGAGATTCAAAGTCATAATTATGAGATTAAGAGTCATAATTATGAGATTCGAAGTCATAATTATGAGATTCAAAGTCATAATTTCGACGTTCAAAGTTATAATTATTAGATTCAAAGTCATAATTATGAGATTCACAGTCATAATTTCGACTTTCAAAGTCATATTTATGAGATTCAAAGTCATAATTATGAGATTCAGTCATAATTTCGACTTTCAAAGTCATAATTATGAGATTAAGAGTCATAATTATGAGATTCGAAGTCATAATTATGAGATTCAAAGTCATAATTTCGACGTTCAAAGTCATAATTAGAGATTCAGTCATAATTATGAGATTCAGAGTCATAATTATGAGATTCAAAGTCATAATTATGAGATCCAGTCATAATTATGAGATTCAAAGTCATAATTATGAGATTCAAAGTCATAAATTTGACTTTCAAAGTCAATTCTGAAATTCAAAGTCATAATATGAGATTCAGTCATAATTATGAGATTCAGAGTCATAATTATGAGATTCAGAGTCATAATTATGACATTCAAAGTCATAATCATGAGATTTAAAGTCATAATTATGAGATTCAGAGTCATAATTATGAGATTCAGAGTCACAATTATGAGATTCAAAGTCATAATTATGAGATTCAGTCATAATTATGAGATTCAAAGTCATAATTATGAGATTCAGAGTCATAATTATGAGATTCAGAGTCATAATTATGACGTTCAAAGTCATAATCATGAGATTCAAAGTCATAATTATGAGATTCAGAGTCATAATTATGAGATTCAGAGTCATAATTATGAGATTCAAAGTCATAATTTCGACTTTCAAAGTCATAATTATGAGATTCAAAGTCATAATTTCGACTTCAAAGTCATAATTATGAGATTCAAAGTCATAATTTCGACGTTCAAAGTCATAATTATTAGATTCAAAGTCATAATTATGAGATTCACAGTCATAATTTCGACTTTCAAAGTCATAATTATGAGATTCAAAGTCATAATTATGAGATTCAAAGTCATAATTATGAGATTCGAAGTCATAATTATGAGATTCAAAGTCATAATTTCGACGTTCAAAGTCATAATTATTAGATTCAAAGTCATAATTATGAGATTCAAAGTCATAATTTCGACTTTCAAAGTCATAATTATGAGATTCAAGTCATAATTATGAGATTCGAAGTCATAATTATGAGATTCAAAGTCATAATTTCGACTTTCAAAGTCATAATTATGAGATTCAAAGTCATAATTATGAGATTAAGAGTCATAATTATGAGATTCAAAGTCATAATTATGAGATTCAAAGTCATAATCATGAGATTCAAAGTCATAATTATGAGATTCAGAGTCATAATTATGAGATTCAGAGTCATAATTATGAGATTCAGAGTCATAATTATGAGATTCAGAGTCATAATTATGAGATTCAAAGTCATAATTATGAGATTCAGTCATAATTATGAGATTCAGAGTCATAATTATGAGATTCAGAGTCATAATTATGACATTCAAAGTCATAATCATGAGATTCAAAGTCATAATTATGAGATTCAGAGTCATAATTATGAGATTCAGAGTCATAATTATGAGATTCAAAGTCATAATTTCGACTTTCAAAGTCATAATTATGAGATTCAAAGTCATAATTTCGACTTTCAAAGTCATAATTATGAGATTCAAAGTCATAATTTCGACGTTCAAAGTCATAATTATTAGATTCAAAGTCATAATTATGAGATTCACAGTCATAATTTCGACTTTCAAAGTCATATTTATGAGATTCAAAGTCATAATTATGAGATTCAAAGTCATAATTATGAGATTCGAAGTCATAATTATGAGATTCAAAGTCATAATTTCGACGTTCAAAGTCATAATTATTAGATTCAAAGTCATAATTATGAGATTCAAAGTCATAATTTCGACTTTCAAAGTCATAATTATGAGATTCATAGTCATAATTATGAGATTCGAAGTCATAATTATGAGATTCAAAGTCATAATTTCGACTTTCAAAGTCATAATTATGAGATTCAAAGTCATAATTATGAGATTAAGAGTCATAATTATGAGATTCAAAGTCATAATTATGAGATTCAAAGTCATAATCATGAGATTCAAAGTCATAATTATGAGATTCAGAGTCATAATTATGAGATTCAGAGTCATAATTATGAGATTCAGAGTCATAATTATGAGATTCAGAGTCATAATTATGAGATTCAAAGTAATAATTATGAGATTCAGTCATAATTATGAGATTCAAAGTCATAATTATGAGATTAAGAGTCATAATTATGAGATTCAAAGTCATAATTTCGACGTTCAAAGTCATAATTATTAGATTCAAAGTCATAATTATGAGATTCAAAGTCATAATTATGAGATTAAGAGTCATAATTATGAGATTCAAAGTCATAATTATGAGATTCAAAGTCATAATCATGAGATTCAAAGTCATAATTATGAGATTCAGAGTCATAATTATGAGATTCAGAGTCATAATTATGAGATTCAGAGTCATAATTATGAGATTCAAAGTAATAATTATGAGATTCAGTCATAATTATGAGATTCAAAGTCATAATTATGAGATTAAGAGTCATAATTATGAGATTCAAAGTCATAATTTCGACGTTCAAAGTCATAATTATTAGATTCAAAGTCATAATTATGAGATTCAAAGTCATAATTTCGACTTTCAAAGTCATAATTATGAGATTCAAAGTCATAATTTCGACTTTCAAAGTCATAATTATGAGATTCAAAGTTATAATTTCGACTTTCAAAGTCATAATTATGAGATTCAAAGTTATAATTTCGACTTTCAAAGTCATAATTATGAGATTCAAAGTCATAATTATGAGATTAAGAGTCATAATTATGAGATTCAAAGTCATAATTATGAGATTCAAAGTCATAATTTCGACTTTCAAAGTCATAATTATGAGATTCAAAGTTATAATTTCGACTTTCAAAGTCATAATTATGAGATTCAAAGTCACAATTATGAGATTAAGAGTCATAATTATGAGATTCAAAGTCATAATTATGAGATTCAAAGTCATAATTTCGACTTTCAAAGTCATAATTATGAGATACCGGAGCAGTTGGAGACAATTCTCCGTAGAATAACAGCGTGCTCCAACTCCCAGTTAAATATGACCTTAAATTCAAGGTCCAACCTTTGCTACTGCGTTAAGAGTCAGTAAAAGGTAGGCTCACCTTTTTTGATTTTGTTTAGATTCCTTCGTTTTGAATGCTTTTTGATCGTGTGGTGTTATGTACATAGTTCGTTGTTTTAGCAACATGAGCTAGCTGCAGGTTAACCGTCAAAGCGTGCTAACCTTGTTATAGCATATTTAACAGGGTTTTTTTTAAAGTAGTCCGTTAATTAGATTGTTTTTATGTCAGAGTGCGATAAGAAGTTTGTACTCCAAAAATTCAATAAGTTAATATGTATAATTATTTTGTGGCATTAATCCAAGCAATAGCTAGTAGGTTAAAACAAGCTCCACAGCTTGTTGTATGTACGTTTTGTTATGTGTAACAGCTTCCCCTTATGCCCGTCCCGTCATACACACAAAGGAGGCCAGTTGGTTGAATTTTCTGTAATAAATGGTCAACACAAATTAGCACAGTGAGCTCCACTACTGGTCCACCAGCTCTCCGCATACACAGTAGAGCGCTGAACAGACTGCGTCTAATTTACGGTTTAGCTTTCTATTTATAGGCAACCAGTAGGGGGCGCCAAAAACCATTCATCACATAGTAATTACAAAACATATTTTAGCAAGAATTTCATCTGTATCTATTACCCGTTACATATGCATAATGTGATTCACTATCTTTCCCATTAAATTGTTTTTGTCGATACACAGACAAGAGTAAAATATGGAAATACAATATGCATCAGTTTTCAAACTGTTTTCGTAGCATTTTCATGTACACTTATGCTAATGCTGGACATCTGCAGCTTTACATTGACAATATTTACAAAAGCAATTTAAAATAAGAAAAATTGAAAAACAAGAAACTTAAAAAATATCTAATTATTAATAAAATATCTACTGACCAAGTTGTTGAATATTTTGATTTGGCATCACTTAAATACTATGGCTGGAGACGTTAGAAGGGATGTAAATCTTTAGTTATTTTAGGCCAAAAACATTATTTTGACATTTAATTATTTTCTAGTTCTGTGCTGGATTTATGTGACCTGTCAGCCTGACCCATCACCCTCAGTGGTCAGCAACAGTAGCACTGTTTTACAGAGGATTCACACAATCAAATGTCTGTTTCACGATGCAGCGCAAGAAGTATGAAATCTTTTTTAAAAATTACATTACCTTGCATTATTGTTTTAAAGAATGTGTAATTTGCATTTTATTGTGTGGAATAAGTGTTAGATACTTATTGGGAAAACCCAGTTAATATTGGGCCATAAATCTTTGTTTCCCATTCCAGAGACCAGATGTTTCCTGTAGTTCTGGACCAGGCTTGCACTGCAGTATGGGTTCTGGTCCACTCCTCCAGAGGAAGCGAAAGCAAAAGTTGAGACTCACTACAGATTCTGAGAAAGTAGGGCAGATTTGAGCCCAAGCACCAAAAGCCTAAGTGGAAACAGTCAATGAACACAAACCATGAAATTAACTTTCAGGTTCTCAGCTCTGTTTATGGGAATCATTATGAGTCAATCCATCAAAGGAACATCCCACTATTTTCTACATGGAGATCTTGAGTATGAAAACATATCAGTGTTAATTTATTGTCCTCTTAGGGCAAATTTCCTTGCAGCAAAGCAGTAAAAAAAAATAAAAATTAAGAGACCCCAAAACAGAGTCAACAAAACTACAACAGAACAAATACAGATGGTGAAATGTATTTATGACCATATTAAATATTAGCATATTTTAGAATAATCACAAAATTATCGAGTGTAACACAAAACGGATTTCTCTTTCAAAACCTAGTCTCCAACATCTTCATGCTCTAAAAATGAACTGTCATCAAAAAAACGTCACCAGGAGTTCAGTAACTCTGAAATGTATTCAAACTTTTGTTAAAAAACAAACAAACAGGTTCTTCTATTTTTTATACATGTGCAATATATCTACTTATCCACTTAGTTAAAACTAACAATATTATTATAAAGTTTTTTTTTATTTCAGTAATAATTCACCAAGTAAAACACACTTTGTAGGTTATTTCCACACAGACTGGTGTGCTCCTTCAAGATATTCATATCTTACAAACCAGTGTGTATCTGATAAGCAGTACATATTTCCTAGTATTTTTAAGTCTGCAACCAAACAAGTTGTTCCTATTGTGCACCACAAGGTGGCAGGATAGCAATAGATGGTACTTTATGCTGGGTATCTGCAGGGCTTTTCCAAGGTAACAATTAACAATGTACATCGATCCGAAGCCAAAACAAGTAAGCCGGAGAAAGGTTTTAAGATGTTCTTAATTCAGGACTGTTTGGAGATCCATGAAATGGTGCAAAGAGCCCATATACTATGCAGTGAAGTTTCCCGCTTGGCCTTCTGACATGGACGTCGTTTCTTCTGGAACTGGACTCTATATGAAGCTCTTGAAGCTGTTTTCCTCTGTTGCGCCTCGTTAACCCGCTCTGCCAGGCCCTGTACCTCTGTGGCAAAACTGTCCAGCTTACCGTTGATCTCATGTCCCAGATGGTCAATGTTTTGTTGTAGCTTTCATTATCCCCCGTCTACTCAGTTTGCTTCACCTGAAATCATCATGTTGTTTTTAAAAAAATAATTATTCATTTAACCTAATGATAGTCAGTTCTGATTGCAAAAACAATAATATTTTCTAATAACAATGTACTTGCCCTGATTCTCTGCATTTAACATACATACAGTCATATGAAAAAGTTTGGGCACCCCCATTAATCTTTATTATTGTTATTTCTAAATATTTGGGTGTTTGCAACGGCTATCTCAGTTTGATATATCTAATAACCGATGCACACAGTTATATTTCAGTACTGAAATGAGGTTTATTGTACTAATAGAAAATGGGCAATATGCATAAAAACAAAATTTGACAGGTGCAAAAATTTGGGTACCCTTATCATTTAATTGATTTGAATACTCCTAACTACTTTTCACTGACTTACTGAAACACAAAATTGGTTTGGCAACCTCATTAAGCTTTGAACTTCATAGCCAGGTGTATCCAATCATGAGAAAAGGTATTTAAGGTGGCCGATTGCAAGTTGTTCTCCAGTCTGGATCTCCTATGAAGAGTGGCATCATGGGCACATCAAAACAACTCTCAAATGATCTGAAAACAAAGATTGTTCAACACAGTTGTTTAGGGGAAGGATACAAAAAGTTATCTCAGAGATTTAAACTGTCAGTTTCCACTGTGAGGAACATAGTAAGGAAATGGAAGACCACAGGGACAGTACATGTTAAACCCAGAAGTGGCAGGCCAAGAAAAATATCAGAGAGGCAGAGAAGAAGAATGGTGAGAACTATGAAGGACAACCCACAGACCACCTCCAAAGACCTGCAGCATCATCTTGCTGCAGATGGTGTCACAACAATTCAGCGCACTTTGCAGAAACAGAAGCTGTATGGGAGAGTGATGCGACGGAAGTCTTTTCTGCAAGCACGCCACAAACGGAGTCGATTGAGGTATGCAAAAGCACATTTGGACAAGCCAACTTCATTTTGGAATAAGGTCCTGTGGACTGATGAAACAAAGATTGAGTGGTTTGGTCATAAAAAAAGGCGTTATGCATGGCGGCAGAAAAACACAGCGTTCCAAGAAAAACACTTCCTACCCACTGTGAAATTTGGTGGAGGTTCCATCATGCTTTGGGGCTGTGTGGCCAATGCTGCTGGGAATATTGTTAAAGTTGAGTTTTGCATGGATTCCACTCAATATCAACAGATTCTTGAGACTAATGTTCAAGAATCAGTTATGAAGTTGAAGCTACGCCGGGGATGGATATTTCAGCAAGACAATGATCCAAAACACCGCTCCGAATCTACTTAGGCATTCATGCAGAGGAACAATTACAATGTTCTGGAATGACCATCCCAATCCCCAGACCTGAATATTGTTGAACATCTGTGGGATGATTTGAAGCGGGCTGTCCATGCTCGGCGACCATCAAACTTAACTGAACTGGAATTGTTTTGCAAAGAAGAGTGGTCACAAAATACCTTCATCCAGGATCCAGGAACTCATTAGAAGCTACCGGAAGCGACTAGAGGCTGTTATTGTTGCAAAAGGAGGATCTACTAAATATTAATGTTGCTTTTCTGTTGAGGTGCCCATAGTTTTGCACCTGTCAAATTTTGTGTTTATGTGTACTGCACATTTAGTTTTAGTCCAATAAACCTCATTTCAATATTGAAATGTTACTGTGTCCATAAGTTATTGGTTATATCAACTGAAATAGTTATTGCAAACATCCAAATATTTAGAGATGAAAATAATTTAGATTAATAGGGGCGCCCAAACTTTTTCATATGACTGTAGAAAGTACATCAGTTGATGAAGAGATTCATTGTGTGCTAATGGTTTCACAGGACAGAAAACATAAAAACTGTGACGTTTCTTTCTCCAGCAGAACTGAATTTAAGGATGTGCTCAGCTTTAAGCCTCAGACATTCAAACTTAAGCTGGATTTCTATGCGCCGTTCTACTTTGTATTTGGGAATCCCAAGCTACTCATTCAATAGGAATTTTATTCCAGTAAAATAGTGAAATCGTAAATATAAATGTAACAGAGAAGGAAATGTGACTGTTTTAACTCTTGGCAAGACAACTTAGATTGTTGAAAAGTCTGTTAATCACCCCATAAATGACGACACATTTCTAAACACAACTCATAAAAGGTTCAGTTCACCTATTTTCTACCAAGCAAAGAAACTTATTTCCTATTCACAATGTTAATGTTATGAGGTGCGATGAAGGTGGTGAGGAAAAATGCAGCGGACCCAGGTTGCAATGTCATAAATTATGGTTTTAATGCTGATTGGCACACAAATAACTCTAAAAGTCCAGGTTGCTGGTGGCAACTGGTGAACCTCAAAAACACACAGACTGGACGGAGGAAAGGACCGACTAGACGTGACCAGACGGGGACCTGACCAGAAACAAGGGACACAGGTGGGTTTAAATATGTTTAGCTTTTAAATTGATAAATATTCATTGTTTTGGGGACAGGGAGTCTTTTTTTCCGCTTGCTTCGTTTTGCTTCTTTAGATCAATGCAGAGTTGTATGATTTTTGTTTTATACTGAAAGAAAATGCAGGAATCAATACAATCTAAGCAGCATAAAAATAGAGGCAACACATCCCACAATCTAGCAGCCAAGTAATTGCATAAATAACCTTTTGGCCTTTCAAATGCTCCTCTCTGGTGATTTTTTGATTGTTTTTAATGTTGCTCCAGTGTAAGGGGAAACTCTATTTATGACATAGTGATATAAATAAATTGGTGTGAATTCAGGACAAATCAATAATTTGATGAACACATCAGGATGGAGGAAGTATGGGTCGGTTTGGAAGCTAGCAATTTCCAACTTTTGTAAATATCACCGTCTATGATCCCCAATCAGGTTTGTTACGTTCACAGACAAGTTATCTCCACTCCAACAAGAAGAAGCCACCAAGAAACTGGTAAAAACAACTTGGATAAATAACTGAAGTCACTCTGTTCAGTTCTCCCATCCTTCACTGCCGACGTCCGTCATGGCGCCTCCAATGATGAAGTCAAGCAGTTGCAAAGGGTTAATAGTTTCAATCATGCAGAACTGATCTGACTGTTGCTATAGCAACGATCAGAAGCAAGACATTGTCCAGAACTACAGTGAGCTCATTGTAGCTATGACCTCATCAATGACTTAGATCATGACATAGTTCTATGTCATAGATCTAAGAACCTCTGAGGCTATAAAAACTTGCATCTCAAAACCTCAGTTTTCAGTTGCAATTCTGTTTAGCCATGTCTTTGGATCTGAAAGCGATTGGAACGACATTTTCTTTCCTGTGTCTTTTGGGCTTGGTTATTTGGCCAGCACAGCCATCAGGAAAACATTGAATGTTATCCTGCCAAACCTACAATTTGGAATGCCATCTAAGGATGAGGACCTGGATGTCTTTGATTCCTTCCTCTTCAATCCTTCTCCGGCTGGAGAAGAGAGTGACGAGGATAGACTTCCCTACCAGGAAGAGTGGCCGGATGATTTTAACGCTTTTCTCTTCAATCCTTCTCCGGCTGGAGAGGATTGCTCAGAGGATAATCTTCCCTCTGCACAATGGATGGATGATTATGATGTGATAGATGCCTATCTTTTCAGGCCTTCACCACCTGCGACGCAAACTTCTCCGGCTGGAGAAGTTTGCGTCGCTTCAACCAAAGATGAAGCAAAAATCAACAGTGTGGAAGAGACTCCTCAGCTAGGAGTCTCTGAACTAAACAAGGAAAAGCCGGAAGAGCCGACGTCTGCAACAAAAGAGGACGTAAAAGACATCGGCGTGGAAGAGACTCCTCAGCCAGGAGTCTCTGAACTAAACAAGGAAAAGCCGGAAGAGCCGACGTCTGCAACAAAAGAGGACGTAAAAGACATCGGCGTGGAAGAGACTCCTCAGCCAGGAGTCTCTGAACTAAACAAGGAAAAGCCGGAAGAGCCGACGTCTGCAACAAAAGAGGACGTAAAAGACATCGGCGTGGAAGAGACTCCTCAGCCAGGAGTCTCTGAACTAAACAAAGAAAAGCCGGAAGAGCCGACATCTTCAACAAAGGAGGACGTAAAAGACATCGATGTGGAAGATGGAAACAAAGAGAAGCCTAAAGAGCAGAAAGCTTCTCCTCCATCAAAAAGAGCCCTAGAAGATTGGACTCCAAAAGATTCTTTTAGTTTTCTTCCAAAACAAACTTCCCCGGCTGGGGAAGCTTTGAAGATTAGGAGGTTTTCACCTCTACCTCCCCCACCACCTGTGGAAATTTGGGATGATAAGAAGGCAGTGAAGAGAAGTAAGAAGGCATGTTGTCGATTATCTTGACTGCCTGATTTTAAGTATGTAGCATCTTGTTTTTTCACTTTTCATTTCGATGAAAAGTGAAAAAACTTGCGAAACAGAGGTCTTGGGTTTGAATCCTGGCCTGGGTTCAAACCCAAGACCTCTTGATCTCCATGAGCATGAGTGGGTTCTCTCCGGGTACTCCGGCTTCCTCCCACAGTACAAAAAGATTTTTTAGATAAAAAGTGCGTACATTGGGTTGTGCCTTTGTGATTTCTAGGCTGTTCTCATTCTGTCTAGTTTCTAGTTGAAGTGTCACTTTGTGTCTGATGAATAAAACTTCAATCCAGCTGAGTTTACCAGTTAGTAAATGATTGCAAACACACATCAAATTTGCCATTTTCTCAAAGAAGAATGTCTCAGACAAATTGTTTAATCCCACAAAATCAACATTACTTTGAGTTTGGTGATGAGGAAATGCAAACTGAGGGGATGAAATCCCAATCATCAATTCATTTTTAAAAAGCAAACCTTCCATCTTCCTTGAGCATTACTGCAGACTGTAAGTAAAGCATAGACCAATCGCCACACGTTTTCCATAATCCACCAAATGGTTCATAAATTAGTTAAATTGATTTGCTATGACAGCAGACAGATGCGTCAGTTATTTTTCACACTCACTGATCTTTATCCAAAACACAAAATGAGTCCAGAAATGGGAAATTAGCTGCAATACTCTCAAAGTCTTCTTGTGATATATAGCCATCGTGGTCATAGTCATAATTTCTGAAAAACGTAGCTCTGATAGTCGGTGAACTGCAGACGAATGAGAATTATAGCCAAGACTCATTTGTATGAATCATTTTCATAGAGGCTATGCAATGTAGTTTAGCTCTATTTGGATTTTAATGTTACAATCAGTTAAATGAAAGACACAACCAGCTGCTTACTGTAAAATTTTATGCAGGAAGATAAAAAAAAAACAGGATTCAGCTGAAAATTTAGGAAGCAAAAAACAAAGATATGGGTAAAAAAAAAAGTAATTTATATGGAAGCCCATTTCCGCCAAGGAAAAAGAAGACCAACAGAAAGTCATAATTTCGACTTTCAGTCATAATTATGAGATTCAAAGTCATAGTTATGAGATTTGAAGTCATAATCATGAGATTCAGTCATAATTATGAGATTCAAAGTCATAATTATGAGATTCAAAGTCATAATCATGAGATTCAGAGTCATAATTATGAGATCCAGAGTCATAATTATGAGATTCAAAGTCATAATTATGAGATTCAGTCATAATTATGAGATTCAGAGTCATAATTATGAGATTCAAAGTCATAATTATGAGATTCAGTCATAATTATGAGATTCAAAGTCATAATTATGAGAATCAAAGTCATAATTTTGACTTTCAAAGTCAATTATGAAATTCAAAGTCATAATCATGAGATTCAGTCATAATTATGAGATTCAGAGTCATAATTATGAGATTCAGAGTCATAATTATGACATTCAAAGTCATAATTATGAGATTCAAAGTCATAATCATGAGATTCAAAGTCATAATTATGAGATTCAGAGTCATAATTATGAAATTCAGAGTCTTAATTATGAGATTCAAAGTCATAATTATGAGATTCAGTCATAATTATGAGATTCAAAGTCATAATTATGAGATTAAGAGTCATAATTATGAGATTCAAAGTCATAATTTCGACGTTCAAAGTCATAATTAGATTCAAAGTCATAATTATGAGATTCAAAAGTCATAATTTCGACTTTCAAAGTCATAATTATGAGATTCAAAGTCATAATTTCGACTTTCAAAGTCATAATTATGAGATTCAAAGTTATAATTTCGACTTTCAAAGTCATAATTATGAGATTCAAAGTCACAATTATGAGATTAAGAGTCATAATTATGAGATTCAAAGTCATAATTATGAGATTCAGTCATAATTATGAGATTTGAAGTCATAATTATGAGATTCAGAGTCATAATTATAAGATTCAAAGTCATAATTTTGACTTTCAAAGTCATAATTATGAGATTCAAAGTCATAATTATGAGATTCAGAGTCATAATTATGAGATTCAAAGTCATAATTATGAGATTCAAAGTCAGAATCATGAGATTCAGAGTCATAATTATGAGATCCAGAGTCATAATTATGAGATTCAAAGTCATAATTATGAGATTCAGTCATAATTATGAGATTCAGAGTCATAATTATGAGATTCGAAGTCATAATTATGAGATTCAAAGTCATAATTTCGACTTTCAAAGTCATAATTATGAGATTCAAAGTCATAATTATGAGATTCAGAGTCATAATTATGAGATTCAGAGTCATAATTATGAGATTCAAAGTCATAATTATGAGATTCAGTCATAATTATGAGATTCAAAGTCATAATCATGAGATTCAAAGTCATAATTATGAGATTCAGAGTCATAATTATGAAATTCAGAGTCTTAATTATGAGATTCAAAGTCATAATTATGAGATTCAGTCATAATTATGAGATTTGAAGTCATAATTATGAGATTCAGAGTCATAATTATGAGATTCAAAGTCATAATTATGACTTTCAAAGTCATAATTATGAGATTCAAAGTCATAATTATGAGATTCAGAGTCATAATTATGAGATTCAAAGTCATAATTATGAGATTCAAAGTCATAATCATGAGATTCAGAGTCATAATTATGAGATCCAGAGTCATAATTATGAGATTCAAAGTCATAATTATGAGATTCAGTCATAATTATGAGATTCAGAGTCATAATTATGAGATTCAAAGTCATAATTATGAGATTCAGTCATAATTATGAGATTCAAAGTCATAATTATGAGATTCAAAGTCATAAATTTGACTTTCAAAGTCAATTCTGAAATTCAAAGTAATATGAGATTCAGTCATAATTATGAGATTCAGAGTCATAATTATGAGATTCAGAGTCATAATTATGAGATTCAAAGTCATAATTATGAGATTCAAAGTCATAATCATGAGATTCAAAGTCATAATTATGAGATTCAGAGTCATAATTATGAGATTCAGAGTCATAATTATGAGATTCAAAGTCATAATTATGAGATTCGAAGTAATAATTATGAGATTCAAAGTCATAATTTTGACGTTCAAAGTCATAATTATTAGATTCAAAGTCATAATTATGAGATTCAAAGTCATAATTTTGACTTTCAAGGTTATAATTATGAGATTCAAAGTCATAATTATGAGATTCAGAGTCATAATTATGACGTTCAAAGTCATAATCATGAGATTCAAAGTCATAATTATGAGATTCAGTCATAATTAAGATTCAGAGTCATAATTATGAGATTCAGTCATAATTATGAGATTCAAAGTCATAATTATGAGATTCGAAGTAATAATTATGAGATTCAAAGTCATAATTTTGACGTTCAAAGTCATAATTATTAGATTCAAAGTCATAATTATGAGATTCAAAGTCATAATTTTGACTTTCAAGGTTATAATTATGAGATTCAGTCATAATTATGAGATTCAGAGTCATAATTATGACGTTCAAAGTCATCATGAGATTCAAAGTCATAATTATGAGATTCAGTCATAATTATGAGATTCAGAGTCATAATTATGAGATTCATAGTCATAATTATGAGATTCAGTCATAATTATGAGATTCAAAGTCATAATTATGAGATTAAGAGTCATAATTATGAGATTCGAAGTCATAATTATGAGATTCAAAGTCATAATTTCGACGTTCAAAGTTATAATTATTAGATTCAAAGTCATAATTATGAGATTCAGTCATAATTTCGACTTTCAAAGTCATATTTATGAGATTCAAAGTCATAATTATGAGATTCAGTCATAATTTCGACTTTCAAAGTCATAATTATGAGATTAAGAGTCATAATTATGAGATTCGAAGTCATAATTATGAGATTCAAAGTCATAATTTGAGTTCAAAGTCATAATTATTAGATTCAAAGTCATAATTATGAGATTCAAAGTCATAATTTCGACTTTCAAAGTCATAATTATGAGATTCAGAGTCATAATTATGAGATTCAGAGTCATAATTATGACATTCAAAGTCATAATTATGAGATTCAAAGTCATAATCATGAGATTCAAAGTCATAATTATGAGATTCAAAGTCATAATTATGAGATTCAGTCATAATTATGAGATTTGAAGTCATAATTATGAGATTCAAAGTCATAATTATGAGATTCAAAGTCATAATCATGAGATTCAGAGTCATAATTATGAGATCAGAGTCATAATTATGAGATTCAAAGTCATAATTATGAGATTCAGTCATAATTATGAGAAGAGTCATAATTATGAGATTCAAAGTCATAATTATGAGATTCAGTCATAATTATGAGATTCAAAGTCATAATTATGAGATTCAAAGTCATCAATTTGACTTTCAAAGTCAATTCTGAAATTCAAAGTCATAATCATGAGATTCAGTCATAATTATGAGATTCAGAGTCATAATTATGAGATTCAGAGTCATAATTATGAGATTCAAAGTCATAATTATGAGATTCAAAGTCATAATCATGAGATTCAAAGTCATAATTATGAGATTCAGAGTCATAATTATGAGATTCAGAGTCTTAATTATGAGATTCAAAGTCATAATTATGAGATTCAGTCATAATTATGAGATTTGAAGTCATAATTATGAGATTCAGAGTCATAATTATAAGATTCAAAGTCATAATTTTGACTTTCAAAGTCATAATTATGAGATTCAGTCATAATTATGAGATTCAGAGTCATAATTATGAGATTCAAAGTCATAATAATGAGATTCAGTCATAATTATGAGATTCAAAGTCATAATTATGAGATTCAAAGTCATAAATTTGACTTTCAAAGTCAATTCTGAAATTCAAAGTCATGATCATGAGATGCAGTCATAATTATGAGATTCAGAGTCATAATTATGAGATTCAGAGTCATAATTATGACATTCAAAGTCATAATCATGAGATTCAAAGTCATAATTATGAGATTCAGAGTCACAATTATGACATTCAATGTCATAATTATGAGATTCAGTCATAATTATGAGATTCAAAGTCATAATTATGAGATTAAGAGTCATAATTATGAGATTCGAAGTAATAATTATGAGATTCAAAGTTATGACGTTCACAGTCATAATTATTAGATTCAAAGTCATAATTATGAGATTCAAAGTCATAATTTTGACTTTAAAAGTCATAATTATGAGATTCAGTCATAATTATGAGATTCAAAGTCATAATTATGAGATTCAAAGTCATAAATTTGACTTTCAAAGTCAATTCTGAAATTCAAAGTCATAATCATGAGATTCAGTCATAATTATGAGATTCAGAGTCATAATTATGAGATTCAGAGTCATAATTATGACATTCAAAGTCATAATCATGAGATTCAAAGTCATAATTATGAGATTCAGAGTCACAATTATGAGATTCAAAGTCATAATTATGAGATTCAGTCATAATTATGAGATTCAAAGTCATAATTATGAGATTAAGAGTCATAATTATGAGATTCAAAGTAATAATTATGAGATTCAAAGTCATAATTTTGACGTTCAAAGTCATAATTATTAGATTCAAAGTCATAATTATGAGATTCAAAGTCATAATTTTGACTTTAAAAGTCATAATTATGAGATTCAGTCATAATTATGAGATTCAAAGTCATAATTATGAGATTCAAAGTCATAATTTGACTTTCAAAGTCAATCTGAAATTCAAAGTCATAATCATGAGATTCAGTCATAATTATGAGATTCAGAGTCATAATTATGAGATTCAGAGTCATAATTATGACATTCAAAGTCATAATATGAGATTCAAAGTCATAATTATGAGATTCAGAGTCACAATTATGAGATTCAAAGTCATAATTATGAGATTCAGTCATAATTATGAGATTCAAAGTCAAATTATGAGATTCAGTCATAATTATGAGATTCGAAGTCATAATTATGAGATTCAAAGTCATAATTTGACGTTCAAAGTCATAATTATTAGATTCAAAGTCATAATTATGAGATTCAAAGTCATAATTTTGACTTTCAAGGTCATAATTATGAGATTCAGAGTCATAATTATGACGTTCAAAGTCATAATCATGAGATTCAAAGTCATAATTATGAGATTCAGAGTCATAATTATGAGATTCAGAGTCATAATTATGAGATTCAAAGTCATAATTATGAGATTCAGTCAATTCTGAAATTCAAAGTCATAATCATGAGATTCAGTCATAATTATGAGATTCAGAGTCATAATTATGAGATTCAGAGTCATAATTTCGACGTTCAAAGTTATAATTATTAGATTCAAAGTCATAATTATGAGATTCACAGTCATAATTTCGACTTTCAAAGTCATATTATGAGATTCAAAGTCATAATTATGAGATTCAAAGTCATAATTATGAGATTCGAAGTCATAATTATGAGATTCAAAGTCATAATTTCGACTTTCAAAGTCATAATTATGAGATTCAGAGTCATAATTATGAGATTCAGAGTCATAATTATGACATTCAAAGTCATATCATGAGATTCAAAGTCATAATTATGAGATTCAGAGTCACAATTATGAGATTCAAAGTCATAATTATGAGATTCAGTCATAATTATGAGATTCAAAGTCATAATTATGAGATTCAGAGTCATAATTATGAGATTCGAAGTAATAATTATGAGATTCAAAGTCATAATTTTGACGTTCAAAGTCATAATTATTAGATTCAAAGTCATAATTATGAGATTCAAAGTCATAATTTTGACTTTCAAGGTCATAATTATGAGATTCAGAGTCATAATTATGATTCAAAGTCATAATCATGAGATTCAAAGTCAATTATGAGATTCAGAGTCATAATTATGAGATTCAAAGTCATAATTATGAGACTCAGTCATAATTATGAGATTCAAAGTCATAATTATGAGATTAAGAGTCATAATTATGAGATTCGAAGTCATAATTATGAGATTCAAAGTCATAATTTCGACGTTCAAAGTCATAATTATTAGATTCAAAGTCATAATTATGAGATTCACAGTCATAATTTCGACTTTCAAAGTCATATTATGAGATTCAAAGTCATAATTATGAGATTCAAAGTCATAATTATGAGATTCAAAGTCATAATTATGAGATTCAAAGTCATAATTTCGACTTTCAAAGTCATAATTATGAGATTCAGAGTCATAATTATGAGATTCAGAGTCATAATTATGACATTCAAAGTCATAATCATGAGATTCAAAGTCATAATTATGAGATTTAGTCATAATTATGAGATTCAGAGTCATAATTATGAGATTCAAAGTAATAATTATGAGATTCAAAGTCATAATTATGAGATTAAGAGTCATAATTATGAGATTCGAAGTCATAATTATGAGATTCAAAGTCATAATTTCGACGTTCAGTCATAATTATTAGATTCAGTCATAATTATGAGATTCAAAGTCATAATTTCGACTTTCAAAGTCATAATTATGAGATTCAAAGTCATAATTTCGACTTTCAAAGTCATAATTGAGATTCAAAGTCATAATTTCGACTTTCAAAGTCATAATTATGAGATTCAAAGTCATAATTTCGACTTTCAAAGTCATAATTATGAGATTCAAAGTCATAATTATGAGATTAAGAGTCATAATTATGAGATTCAAAGTCATAATTATCAGATTCAAAGTCATAATATGAGATTCAAAGTCATATTATGAGATTCAGAGTCATAATTATGAGATTCAGAGTCATAATTATGAGATTCAAAGTAATAATTATGAGATTCAGTCATAATTATGAGATTCAAAGTCATAATTATGAGATTAAGAGTCATAATTATGAGATTCAAAGTCATAATTTCGACGTTCAAAGTCATAATTATTAGATTCAAAGTCATAATTATGAGATTCAAAGTCATAATTTCGACTTTCAAAGTCATAATTATGAGATTCAGAGTCATAATTATGAGATTCGAATTCATAATTATGAGATTCAAAGTCATAATTTGACTTTCAAAGTCATAATTATGAGATTCAAAGTCATAATTATGAGATTAAGAGTCATAATTATGAGATTCAAAGTCATAATTATGAGATTCAAAGTCATAATCATGAGATTCAAAGTCATAATTATGAGATTCAGAGTCATAATTATGAGATTAATTATGATGAATCTCATAGACAATCATAATTATGAGATCTCATAATTATGACTTGAATCTCATAATTATGACTTTGAATCTCATAATTATGACTTTGAAGTCATAATTATGATTGAATCATAATTATGATTAAGTCATAATTGATGAATCTCATAATTATGACTTTCAAAGTCATAATTATGATTCAAAGTCATAATTATGACTTTCAAAGTCAAATTATGAATTCAAATTCATAATTTGACTTTCAAAGTCATAATTATGATTGAATTCATAATTATGATTAAAGTCATGATTGAAATAATTATGAATTAAGAAGTCATAATTTCGACTTTCAAAGTCATAATTATGAGATTCAAAGTCATAATTTCGACTTTCAAAGTCATAATTATGAGATTCAAAGTCATAATTTCGACTTTCAAAGTCATAATTATGAGATTTAAAGTCATAATTTCGACTTTCAAAGTCATAATTATGAGATTCAAAGTCATAATTATGAGATTAAGAGTCATAATTATGAGATTCAAAGTCATAATTATGAGATTCAAAGTCATAATCATGAGATTCAAAGTCATAATTATGAGATTCAGAGTCATAATTATGAGATTCAGAGTCATAATTATGAGATTCAAAGTAATAATTATGAGATTCAGTCATAATTATGAGATTCAAAGTCATAATTATGAGATTAAGAGTCATAATTATGAGATTCAAAGTCATAATTTTGACGTTCAAAGTCATAATTATTAGATTCAAAGTCATAATTATGAGATTCAAAGTCATAATTTCGACTTTCAAAGTCATAATTATGAGATTCAGAGTCATAATTATGAGATTCGAATTCATAATTATGAGATTCAAAGTCATAATTTCGACTTTCAAAGTCATAATTATGAGATTCAAGTCATAATTATGAGATTAAGAGTCATAATTATGAGATTCAAAGTCATAATTATGAGATTCAAAGTCATAATTATGAGATTCAGAGTCATAATTATGAGATTCAGAGTCATAATTATGAGATTCAAAGTAATAATTATGAGATTCAGTCATAATTATGAGATTCAAAGTCATAATTATGAGATTAAGAGTCATAATTATGAGATTCAAAGTCATAATTTCGACGTTCAAAGTCATAATTATTAGATTCAAAGTCATAATTATGAGATTCAAAGTCATAATTTCGACTTTCAAAGTCATAATTATGAGATTCAAAGTCATAATTTCGACTTTCAAAGTCATAATTATGAGATTCAAAGTTATAATTTCGACTTTCAAAGTCATAATTATGAGATTCAAAGTCACAATTATGAGATTAAGAGTCATAATTATGAGATTCAAAGTCATAATTATGAGATTCAAAGTCATAATTTCGACGTTCAGTCATAATTATTAGATTCAGTCATAATTATGAGATTCAAAGTCATAATTTCGACTTTCAAAGTCATAATTATGAGATTCAAAGTCATAATTTCGACTTTCAAAGTCATAATTATGAGATTCAAAGTCATAATTTCGACTTTCAAAGTCATAATTATGAGATTCAAAGTCATAATTTCGACTTTCAAAGTCATAATTATGAGATTCAAAGTCATAATTATGAGATTAAGAGTCATAATTATGAGATTCAAGTCATAATTATGAGATTCAAAGTCATAATCATGAGATTCAAAGTCATATTTATGAGATTCAGAGTCATAATTATGAGATTCAGAGTCATAATTATGAGATTCAAAGTAATAATTATGAGATTCAGTCATAATTATGAGATTCAAAGTCATAATTATGAGATTAAGAGTCATAATTATGAGATTCAAAGTCATAATTTCGACGTTCAAAGTCATAAATTAGATTCAAAGTCATAATTATGAGATTCAAAGTCATAATTTCGACTTTCAAAGTCATAATTATGAGATTCAGAGTCATAATTATGAGATTCGAATTCATAATTATGAGATTCAAAGTCATAATTTCGACTTTCAAAGTCATAATTATGAGATTCAAAGTCATAATTATGAGATTAAGAGTCATAATTATGAGATTCAAAGTCATAATTATGAGATTCAAAGTCATAATCATGAGATTCAAAGTCATAATTATGAGATTCAGAGTCATAATTATGAGATTCAGAGTCATAATTATGAGATTCAAAGTCATAATTATGAGATTCAGTCATAATTATGAGATTCAAAGTCATAATTATGAGATTAAGAGTCATAATTATGAGATTCAAAGTCATAATTTCGACGTTCAAAGTCATAATTATTAGATTCAAAGTCATAATTATGAGATTCAAAGTCATAATTTCGACTTTCAAAGTCATAATTATGAGATTCAAAGTCATAATTTCGACTTTCAAAGTCATAATTATGAGATTCAAAGTTATAATTTCGACTTTCAAAGTCATAATTATGAGATTCAAAGTCACAATTATGAGATTAAGAGTCATAATTATGAGATTCAAAGTCATAATTTCGACTTTCAAAGTCATAATTATGAGATTCAAAGTCATAATTTCGACTTTCAAAGTCATAATTATGAGATTCAAAGTCATAATTTCGACTTTCAAAGTCATAATTATGAGATTTAAAGTCATAATTTCGACTTTCAAAGTCATAATTATGAGATTCAAAGTCATAATTATGAGATTAAGAGTCATAATTATGAGATTCAAAGTCATAATTATGAGATTCAAAGTCATAATCATGAGATTCAAAGTCATAATTATGAGATTCAGAGTCATAATTATGAGATTCAGAGTCATAATTATGAGATTCAAAGTAATAATTATGAGATTCAGTCATAATTATGAGATTCAAAGTCATAATTATGAGATTAAGAGTCATAATTATGAGATTCAAAGTCATAATTTGACGTTCAAAGTCATAATTATTAGATTCAAAGTCATAATTATGAGATTCAAAGTCATAATTTCGACTTTCAAAGTCATAATTATGAGATTCAGAGTCATAATTATGAGATTCGAATTCATAATTATGAGATTCAAAGTCATAATTTCGACTTTCAAAGTCATAATTATGAGATTCAAAGTCATAATTATGAGATTAAGAGTCATAATTATGAGATTCAAAGTCATAATTATGAGATTCAAAGTCATAATTATGAGATTCAGAGTCATAATTATGAGATTCAGAGTCATAATTATGAGATTCAAAGTCATAATTATGAGATTCAGTCATAATTATGAGATTCAGAGTCATAATTATGAGATTCAGTCATAATTTCGACGTTCAAAGTTATAATTATTAGATTCAAAGTCATAATTATGAGATTCACAGTCATAATTTCGACTTTCAAAGTCATATTTATGAGATTCAAAGTCATAATTTCGACTTTCAAAGTCATAATTATGAGATTCAAAGTTATAATTTCGACTTTCAAAGTCATAATTATGAGATTCAAAGTCACAATTATGAGATTAAGAGTCATAATTATGAGATTCAAAGTCATAATTATGAGATTCAAAGTCATAATTTCGACTTTCAAAGTCATAATTATGAGATACCGGAGCAGTTGGAGACAATTCTCCGTAGAATAACAGAGTGCTCCAACTCCCAGTTAAATATGACCTTAAATCCAAGGTCCAACCTTTGCTACTGCGTTAAGAGTCAGTAAAAGGTAGGCTCACCTTTTTTGATTTTGTTTAGATTCCTTCGTTTTGAATGCTTTTTGATCGTGTGGTGTTATGTACATAGTTCGTTGTTTTAGCAACATGAGCTAGCTGCAGGTTAACCGTCAAAGCGTGCTAACCTTGTTATAGCATATTTAACAGGGTTTTTTTTAAAGTAGTCCGTTAATTAGATTGTTTTTATGTCAGAGTGCGATAAGAAGTTTGTACTCCAAAAATTCAATAAGTTAATATGTATAATTATTTTGTGGCATTAATCCAAGCAATAGCTAGTAGGTTAAAACAAGCTCCACAGCTTGTTGTATGTACGTTTTGTTATGTGTAACAGCTTCCCCTTATGCCCGTCCCGTCATACACACAAAGGAGGCCATTTGGTTGAATTTTCTGTAATAAATGGTCAACACAAATTAGCACAGTGAGCTCCACTACTGGTCCACCAGCTCTCCGCATACACAGTAGAGCGCTGAACAGACTGCGTCTAATTTACGGTTTAGCTTTCTATTTATAGGCAACCAGTAGGGGGCGCCAAAAACCATTCATCACATAGTAATTACAAAACATATTTTAGCAAGAATTTCATCTGTATCTATTACCCGTTACATATGCATAATGTGATTCACTATCTTTCCCATTAAATTGTTTTTGTCGATACACAGACAAGAGTAAAATATGGAAATACAATATGCATCAGTTTTCAAACTGTTTTCGTAGCATTTTCATGTACACTTATGCTAATGCTGGACATCTGCAGCTTTACATTGACAATATTTACAAAAGCAATTTAAAATAAGAAAAATTGAAAAACAAGAAACTTAAAAAATATCTAATTATTAATAAAATATCTACTGACCAAGTTGTTGAATATTTTGATTTGGCATCACTTAAATACTATGGCTGGAGACGTTAGAAGGGATGTAAATCTTTAGTTATTTTAGGCCAAAAACATTATTTTGACATTTAATTATTTTCTAGTTCTGTGCTGGATTTATGTGACCTGTCAGCCTGACCCATCACCCTCAGTGGTCAGCAACAGTAGCACTGTTTTACAGAGGATTCACACAATCAAATGTCTGTTTCACGATGCAGCGCAAGAAGTATGAAATTTTTTAAAAATTACATTACCTTGCATTATTGTTTTAAAGAATGTGTAATTTGCATTTTATTGTGTGGAATAAGTGTTAGATACTTATTGGGAAAACCCAGTTAATATTGGGCCATAAATCTTTGTTTCCCATTCCAGAGACCAGATGTTTCCTGTAGTTCTGGACCAGGCTTGCACTGCAGTATGGGTTCTGGTCCACTCCTCCAGAGGAAGCGAAAGCAAAAGTTGAGACTCACTACAGATTCTGAGAAAGTAGGGCAGATTTGAGCCCAAGCACCAAAAGCCTAAGTGGAAACAGTCAATGAACACAAACCATGAAATTAACTTTCAGGTTCTCAGCTCTGTTTATGGGAATCATTATGAGTCAATCCATCAAAGGAACATCCCACTATTTTCTACATGGAGATCTTGAGTATGAAAACATATCAGTGTTAATTTATTGTCCTCTTAGGGCAAATTTCCTTGCAGCAAAGCAGTAAAAAAAATAAAAATTAAGAGACCCCAAAACAGAGTCAACAAAACTACAACAGAACAAATACAGATGGTGAAATGTATTTATGACCATATTAAATATTAGCATATTTTAGAATAATCACAAAATTATCGAGTGTAACACAAAACGGATTTCTCTTTCAAAACCTAGTCTCCAACATCTTCATGCTCTAAAAATGAACTGTCATCAAAAAAACGTCACCAGGAGTTCAGTAACTCTGAAATGTATTCAAACTTTTGTTAAAAAACAAACAAACAGGTTCTTCTATTTTTTATACATGTGCAATATATCTACTTATCCACTTAGTTAAAACTAACAATATTATTATAAAGTTTTTTTTTATTTCAGTAATAATTCACCAAGTAAAACACACTTTGTAGGTTATTTCCACACAGACTGGTGTGCTCCTTCAAGATATTCATATCTTACAAACCAGTGTGTATCTGATAAGCAGTACATATTTCCTAGTATTTTTAAGTCTGCAACCAAACAAGTTGTTCCTATTGTGCACCACAAGGTGGCAGGATAGCAATAGATGGTACTTTATGCTGGGTATCTGCAGGGCTTTTCCAAGGTAACAATTAACAATGTACATCGATCCGAAGCCAAAACAAGTAAGCCGGAGAAAGGTTTTAAGATGTTCTTAATTCAGGACTGTTTGGAAATCCATGAAATGGTGCAAAGAGCCCATATACTATGCAGTGAAGTTTCCCGCTTGGCCTTCTGACATGGACGTCGTTTCTTCTGGAACTGGACTCTATATGAAGCTCTTGAAGCTGTTTTCCTCTGTTGCGCCTCGTTAACCCGCTCTGCCAGGCCCTGTACCTCTGTGGCAAAACTGTCCAGCTTACCGTTGATCTCATGTCCCAGATGGTCAATGTTTTGTTGTAGCTTTCATTATCCCCCGTCTACTCAGTTTGCTTCACCTGAAATCATCATGTTGTTTTTAAAAAATAATTATTCATTTAACCTAATGATAGTCAGTTCTGATTGCAAAAACAATAATATTTTCTAATAACAATGTACTTGCCCTGATTCTCTGCATTTAACATACATACAGTCATATGAAAAAGTTTGGGCACCCCCATTAATCTTTATTATTGTTATTTCTAAATATTTGGGTGTTTGCAACGGCTATCTCAGTTTGATATATCTAATAACCGATGCACACAGTTATATTTCAGTACTGAAATGAGGTTTATTGTACTAATAGAAAATGGGCAATATGCATAAAAACAAAATTTGACAGGTGCAAAAATTTGGGTACCCTTATCATTTAATTGATTTGAATACTCCTAACTACTTTTCACTGACTTACTGAAACACAAAATTGGTTTGGCAACCTCATTAAGCTTTGAACTTCATAGCCAGGTGTATCCAATCATGAGAAAAGGTATTTAAGGTGGCCGATTGCAAGTTGTTCTCCAGTCTGGATCTCCTATGAAGAGTGGCATCATGGGCACATCAAAACAACTCTCAAATGATCTGAAAACAAAGATTGTTCAACACAGTTGTTTAGGGGAAGGATACAAAAAGTTATCTCAGAGATTTAAACTGTCAGTTTCCACTGTGAGGAACATAGTAAGGAAATGGAAGACCACAGGGACAGTACATGTTAAACCCAGAAGTGGCAGGCCAAGAAAAATATCAGAGAGGCAGAGAAGAAGAATGGTGAGAACTATGAAGGACAACCCACAGACCACCTCCAAAGACCTGCAGCATCATCTTGCTGCAGATGGTGTCACAACAATTCAGCGCACTTTGCAGAAACAGAAGCTGTATGGGAGAGTGATGCGACGGAAGTCTTTTCTGCAAGCACGCCACAAACGGAGTCGATTGAGGTATGCAAAAGCACATTTGGACAAGCCAACTTCATTTTGGAATAAGGTCCTGTGGACTGATGAAACAAAGATTGAGTGGTTTGGTCATAAAAAAAGGCGTTATGCATGGCGGCAGAAAAACAGCGTTCCAAGAAAAACACTTCCTACCCACTGTGAAATTTGGTGGAGGTTCCATCATGCTTTGGGGCTGTGTGGCCAATGCTGCTGGGAATATTGTTAAAGTTGAGTTTTGCATGGATTCCACTCAATATCAACAGATTCTTGAGACTAATGTTCAAGAATCAGTTATGAAGTTGAAGCTACGCCGGGGATGGATATTTCAGCAAGACAATGATCCAAAACACCGCTCCGAATCTACTTAGGCATTCATGCAGAGGAACAATTACAATATTCTGGAATGACCATCCCAATCCCCAGACCTGAATATTGTTGAACATCTGTGGGATGATTTGAAGCGGGCTGTCCATGCTCGGCGACCATCAAACTTAACTGAACTGGAATTGTTTTGCAAAGAAGAGTGGTCACAAATACCTTCATCCAGGATCCAGGAACTCATTAGAAGCTACCGGAAGCGACTAGAGGCTGTTATTGTTGCAAAAGGAGGATCTACTAAATATTAATGTTGCTTTTCTGTTGAGGTGCCCATAGTTTTTGCACCTGTCAAATTTTGTGTTTATGTGTACTGCACATTTAGTTTTAGTCCAATAAACCTCATTTCAATATTAAAATGTTACTGTGTCCATAAGTTATTGGTTATATCAAACTGAAATAGTTATTGCAAACATCCAAATATTTAGAGATGAAAATAATTTAGATTAATAGGGGCGCCCAAACTTTTTCATATGACTGTAGAAAGTACATCAGTTGATGAAGAGATTCATTGTGTGCTAATGGTTTCACAGGACAGAAAACATAAAAACTGTGACGTTTCTTTCTCCAGCAGAACTGAATTTAAGGATGTGCTCAGCTTTAAGCCTCAGACATTCAAACTTAAGCTGGATTTCTATGCGCCGTTTTCTACTTTGTATTTGGGAATCCCAAGCTACTCATTCAATAGGAATTTTATTCCAGTAAAATAGTGAAATCGTAAATATAAATGTAACAGAGAAGGAAATGTGACTGTTTTAACTCTTGGCAAGACAACTTAGATTGTTGAAAAGTCTGTTAATCACCCCATAAATGACGACACATTTCTAAACACAACTCATAAAAGGTTCAGTTCACCTATTTTCTACCAAGCAAAGAAACTTATTTCCTATTCACAATGTTAATGTTATGAGGTGCGATGAAGGTGGTGAGGAAAAATGCAGCGGACCCAGGTTGCAATGTCATAAATTATGGTTTTAATGCTGATTGGCACACAAATAACTCTAAAAGTCCAGGTTGCTGGTGGCAACTGGTGAACCTCAAAACAACACACAGACTGGACGGAGGAAAGGACCCGACTAGACGTGACCAGACGGGGACCTGACCAGAAACAAGGGACACAGGTGGGTTTAAATGTGTTTGGCTTTTAAATTGATAAATATTCATTGTTTTGGGGACAGGGAGTCTTTTTTTCTGCTTGCTTCGTTTTGCTTCTTTAGATCAATGCAGAGTTGTATGATTTTTGTTTCACACTGAAAGAAAATGCAGGAATCAATACAATCTAAGCAGCATAAAAATAGAGGCAACACATCCCACAATCTAGCAGCCAAGCAATTGCATAAAATAACCTTTTGGCCTTTCAAATGCTCCTCTCTGGTGATTTTTTGATTGTTTTTAATGTTGCTCCAGTGTAAGGGGAAACTCTATTTATGACATAGTGATATAAATAAATTGGTGTGAATTCAGGACAAATCAATAATTTGATGAACACATCAGGATGGAGGAAGTATGGGTCGTTTGGAAGCTAGCAATTTCCAACTTTTGTAAATATCACCGTCTATGATCCCCAATCAGGTTTGTTACGTTCACAGACAAGTTATCTCCACTCCAACAAGAAGAAGCCACCAAGAAACTGGTAAAAACAACTTGGATAAATAACTGAAGTCACTCTGTTCAGTTCTCCCATCCTTCACTGCCGACGTCCGTCATGGCGCCTCCAATGATGAAGTCAAGCAGTTGCAAAGGGTTAATAGTTTCAATCATGCAGAACTGATCTGACTGTTGCTATAGCAACGATCAGAAGCAAGACATTGTCCAGAACTACAGTGAGCTCATTGTAGCTATGACCTCATCAATGACTTAGATCTATGACATAGTTCTATGTCATAGATCTAAGAACCTCTGAGGCTATAAAAACTTGCATCTCAAAACCTCAGTTTTCAGTTGCAATTCTGTTTAGCCATGTCTTTGGATCTGAAAGCGATTGGAACGACATTTTTCTTTCCTGTGTCTTTTGGGCTTGGTTATTTGGCCAGCACAGCCATCAGGAAAACATTGAATGTTATCCTGCCAAACCTACAATTTGGAATGCCATCTAAGGATGAGGACCTGGATGTCTTTGATTCCTTCCTCTTCAATCCTTCTCCGGCTGGAGAAGAGAGTGACGAGGATAGACTTCCCTACCAGGAAGAGTGGCCGGATGATTTTAACGCTTTTCTCTTCAATCCTTCTCCGGCTGGAGAGGATTGCTCAGAGGATAATCTTCCCTCTGCACAATGGATGGATGATTATGATGTGATAGATGCCTATCTTTTCAGGCCTTCACCACCTGCGACGCAAACTTCTCCGGCTGGAGAAGTTTGCGTCGCTTCAACCAAAGATGAAGCAAAAATCAACAGTGTGGAAGAGACTCCTCAGCTAGGAGTCTCTGAACTAAACAAGGAAAAGCCGGAAGAGCCGACGTCTGCAACAAAAGGACGTAAAAGACATCGGCGTGGAAGAGACTCCTCAGCCAGGAGTCTCTGAACTAAACAAGGAAAAGCCGGAAGAGCCGACGTCTGCAACAAAAGAGGACGTAAAAGACATCGGCGTGGAAGAGACTCCTCAGCCAGGAGTCTCTGAACTAAACAAGGAAAAGCCGGAAGAGCCGACGTCTGCAACAAAAGAGGACGTAAAAGACATCGGCGTGGAAGAGACTCCTCAGCCAGGAGTCTCTGAACTAAACAAAGAAAAGCCGGAAGAGCCGACATCTTCAACAAAGGAGGACGTAAAAGACATCGATGTGGAAGATGGAAACAAAGAGAAGCCTAAAGAGCAGAAAGCTTCTCCTCCATCAAAAAGAGCCCTAGAAGATTGGACTCCAAAAGATTCTTTTAGTTTTCTTCCAAAACAAACTTCCCCGGCTGGGGAAGCTTTGAAGATTAGGAGGTTTTCACCTCTACCTCCCCCACCACCTGTGGAAATTTGGGATGATAAGAAGGCAGTGAAGAGAAGTAAGAAGGCATGTTGTCGATTATCTTGACTGCCTGATTTTAAGTATGTAGCATCTTGTTTTTTCACTTTTCATTTCGATGAAAAGTGAAAAAACTTGCGAAACAGAGGTCTTGGGTTTGAATCCTGGCCTGGGTTCAAACCCAAGACCTCTTGATCTCCATGAGCATGAGTGGGTTCTCTCCGGGTACTCCGGCTTCCTCCCACAGTACAAAAAGATTTTTTAGATAAAAAGTGCGTACATTGGGTTGTGCCTTTGTGATTTCTAGGCTGTTCTCATTCTGTCTAGTTTCTAGTTGAAGTGTCACTTTGTGTCTGATGAATAAAACTTCAATCCAGCTGAGTTTACCAGTTAGTAAATGATTGCAAACACACATCAAATTTGCCATTTTCTCAAAGAAGAATGTCTCAGACAAATTGTTTAATCCCACAAAATCAACATTACTTTGAGTTTGGTGATGAGGAAATGCAAACTGAGGGGATGAAATCCCAATCATCAATTCATTTTTAAAAAGCAAACCTTCCATCTTCCTTGAGCATTACTGCAGACTGTAAGTAAAGCATAGACCAATCGCCACACGTTTTCCACAATCCACCAAATGGTTCATAAATTAGTTAAATTGATTTGCTATGACAGCAAACAGATGCGTCAGTTATTTTTCACACTCACTGATCTTTATCCAAAACACAAAATGAGTCCAGAAATGGGAAATTAGCTGCAATACTCTCAAAGTCTTCTTGTGATATATAGCCATCGTGGTCATAGTCATAATTTCTGAAAACGTAGCTCTGATAGTCGGTGAACTGCAGACGAATGAGAATTATAGCCAAGACTCATTTGTATGAATCATTTTCATAGAGGCTATGCAATGTAGTTTAGCTCTATTTGGATTTTAATGTTACAATCAGTTAAATGAAAGACACAACCAGCTGCTTACTGTAAAATTTTATGCAGAAAGGTTAAAAAAAATAAAAAAACTGGATTCAGCTGAAAATTTAGGAAGCAAAAAACATATGGGTAAAAAAAAGTAATTTATATGGAAGCCCATTTCCGCCAAGGAAAAATAAGACCAACAGGAAGTCATAATTTCGACTTTCAAAGTCATAATTATGAGATTCAAAGTCATAATTATGAGATTTGAAGTCATAATTATGAGATTCAGAGTCATAATTATAAGATTCAAAGTTATAATTTCGACTTTCAAAGTCATAATTATGAGATTCAAAGTCATAATTATGAGATTTGAAGTCATAATTATGAGATTCAAAGTCATAATTATAAGATTCAGAGTCATAATTATGAGATTCAAAGTCATAATTATGAGATTCAAAGTCATAATCATGAGATTCAGAGTCATAATTATAAGATTCAAAGTTATAATTTCGACTTTCAAAGTCATAATTATGAGATTCAAAGTCATAATTATGAGATTTGAAGTCATAATTATGAGATTCAAAGTCATAATTATAAGATTCAGAGTCATAATTATGAGATTCAAAGTCATAATTATGAGATTCAAAGTCATAATCATGAGATTCAGAGTCATAATTATGAGATCCAGAGTCATAATTATGAGATTCAAAGTCATAATTATGAGATTCAGTCATAATTATGAGATTCAGAGTCATAATTATGAGATTCAAAGTCATAATTATGAGATTCAGTCATAATTATGAGATTCAAAGTCAGAATTATGAGATTCAAAGTCATAATTTTGACTTTCAAAGTCAATTATGAAATTCAAAGTCATAATCATGAGATTCAGTCATAATTATGAGATTCAGAGTCATAATTATGAGATTCAGAGTCATAATTATGAGATTCAAAGTCATAATCATGAGATTCAAAGTCATAATTATGAGATTCAGAGTCATAATTATGAGATTCAAAGTCATAATTATGAGATTCAAAGTCTTAATTATGAGATTCAGTCATAATTATGAGATTAAGAGTCATAATTATGAGATTCAAAGTCATAATTTCGACTTTCAAAGTCATAATTATGAGATTCAAAGTCATAATTATGAGATTCAGAGTCATAATTATGAGATTCAGAGTCATAATTATGAGATTCAAAGTCTTAATTATGAGATTCAGTCATAATTATGAGATTAAGAGTCATAATTATGAGATTCAAAGTCATAATTTCGACTTTCAAAGTCATAATTATGAGATTCAAAGTCATAATTATGAGATTCAGAGTCATAATTATGAGATTCAGAGTCATAATTATGAGATTCAAAGTCTTAATTATGAGATTCAGTCATAATTATGAGATTAAGAGTCATAATTATGAGATTCAAAGTCATAATTTCGACGTTCAAAGTCATAATTATAAGATTCAAAGTCATAATTATGAGATTCAAAGTCATAATTATGAGATTAAGAGTCATAATTATGAGATTCGAAGTCATAATTATGAGATTCAAAGTCATAATTTCAACTTTCAAAGTCATAATTATTAGATTCAAAGTCATAATTATGAGATTCAAAGTCATAATTTCGACTTTCAAAGTCATAATTATGAGATTCAAAGTCACAATTTTGACTTTCAAAGTCAATTATGAAATTCAAAGTCATAATCATGAGATTCAGTCATAATTATGAGATTCAGAGTCATAATTATGAGATTCAGAGTCATAATTATGACATTCAAAGTCATAATTATGAGATTCAAAGTCATAATCATGAGATTCAAAGTCATAATTATGAGATTAAGAGTCAAAATTATGAGATTCGAAGTCATAATTATGAGATTCAAAGTCATAATTTCGACTTTCAAAGTCATAATTATTAGATTCAAAGTCATAATTATGAGATTCAAAGTCATAATTATGACTTTGAATCTCATAATTTTGAGATTCAGTCATAATTATGAGATTAAGAGTCATAATTATGAGATTCAAAGTCATAATTATGACATTCAAAGTCATAATATCAACTTTCAAAGTCATAATTTTGAGATTTAAAGTCATAATTATGAGATTCAAAGTCATAATTTCGACTTTCAAAGTCATAATTTTGAGATTCAAAGTCATAATTATGAGATTCAAAGTCATAATTTCGACTTTCTAAGTCATAATTTTGAGATTCAAAGTCATAATTATGAGATTCAAAGTCATAATTTCGACTTTCTAAGTCATAATTTTGAGATTCAAAGTCATAATTATGAGATTCAAAGTCATAATATCAACTTTCAAAGTCATAATTTTGAGATTTAAAGTCATAATTATGAGATTCAAAGTCATAATTTCGACTTTCAAAGTCATAATTATGAGATACCGGAGCAGTTGGATACAATTCTCCTTAGAATAACAGCGTGCTCCAACTCCCAGTTAAATATGATCTTAAATCCAAGGTCCAACCTTTGCTACTGCGTTAAGAGTCAGTAAAAGGTAGGTTCGCCTTTTTGATTTTGTTTAGATTCCTTCGTTTTGAATGCTTTTTGATCGTGTCGTGTTATGTACATCGTTCGTTGTTTTAGCAACATGAGCTAGCTGCACGTTAACCGTCAAAGCGTGCTAACCTTGTTATAGCATATTTAACAGGGTTTTTTAAAAGTAGTCCGTTAATTAGATTGTTTTTATGTCAGAATGCGATAAGAAGTTTGTACTCCAAAAATTCAATAAGTTAATATGTATAATTATTTTGTGGCAGTTGGTTGAATTTTCTGTAATAAATGGTCAACACAAATTAGCACAGTGAGCTCCACTACTGGTTCACCAGCTCTCCGCATACACAGTAGAGCGCTGAACAGACTGCGTCTAATTTACGGTTTAGCTTTCTATTTATAGGCAACCAGTAGGGGGCGCCAAAAACCATTCATCACATAGTAATTACAAAACATATTTTAGCAAGAATTTCATCTGTATCTATTACCCGTTACATATGCATAATGTGATTCACTATCTTTCCCATTAAATTGTTTTTGTCGATACACAGACAAGAGTAAAATATGGAAGTACAATATGAATCAGTTTTCAAACTGTTTTCGTAGCATTTTCATGTACACTTATGCTAATGCTGGACATCTGCAGCTTTACATTGACAATATTTACAAAAGCAATTTAAAATAAGAAAAATTGAAAACAAGAAACTTTAAAAATCCCCCAAAATGGGCAGGCCCTGTTGAAAATTTTGACTCCTCAACTTTACTCAACTTTCAGGATACCTACAAGAGACAGAGGAGTTTCCTTTCACCTGAACCTAAACCTAAACAGAGGTAAGTTGCAACTCTTGTGAAAATCCAATTTATTATATTATCTGTTTAAATGAAAATAATTGAGATCAAAACTAATATCATTCTGATGATGTTCATGCACTTGACTCTTTTATAAAGATGGGAATTTCATTTTAAGAATTGTTCAACCATTGAAATATTTTAGGGGAAAAATTTAATCAGAACTTTCAGACCTAAGCTCTACACTTTACCATTTAGAGCTAAGAGCAACAATACAACCAACTTGCACGTGCACCTAAAGCACAACCATCCAGCAAAGTTTTTAAGGCTGGGGACTGTTGGAATAAGAATTTTAAAGTAGCACAATAGTACATAAGTTAAACTCAGATACAGATCCAAACTGGGACAGCTGGTGACTCTCTGAACGCAGAGGAGTAGACAGAAAACAGGCCTAGACGCCTTGGATCTCTTTAGATAGGGAGCCTGTCTGCCAGGCAATTAACAAATTCCTGAGCATGGTTCAAAAGTTCACTAGGATCTTAAAACTTTTAAAAATAATTTATCTATATTAGAATTAACTATTTCTTTAAGCATGTTTTTAATTATGGTATTAGATCCAAACTTATAGTCATTATTTAGCATTACATTTTGTGCAAGCTTGGTTAAAATACAAACTACTTTCTTGTGGAAACATTTTGAGGCAGAGATAACACTGCAGCTGCAATCATATATCAAACTGGACAGCGGCTGGTACGAGAAGGGTTTTCCGTATATCTGCTTTGGGGCTCTTTAGCAGGAGGTAATAAAATTAACATTAAGACAGCCCACACAAAGGAAAAGAACACACCTCCTAATGCATATATTTAAATGAGGAGAATACGCATTCTATAAAAAATGGTTTGTTTCACAGCAGAAGTTGGAATCTCTTTGTGCTGAGTGAGAGTTTCCGGAGGATGCATCTTCTGTTTTGTCTTTTTTACTCAGTTCTTTGTCTCGGTTTTGTCATGTCTTAGACTTTTGGATAATCTAGGGTGAGATGCTTGTTGTAACATTCTGAACTGCATTGAATTTCTCTGGATAAAACTCTGAATATCTGAAGTCTGACGTCGTATGATTGCTCTTTTCTCTCTGCACACTTACACAGACACAGGAATTCGGGACAAAGAATTAATTAACGAGCTAAATCAAGTTATTCCTCTTTTTAATTCTTACAGGACAAAAAAATACAACCGGTGGCCCGTGTCCGTCTTTAAGTTCACGACAGTCCACCGTCTTTGAAGCAATTAATCGAGAAATAGCGTACAAAAGGACGGCGCAAAGTGGAACGAGCTCACAGACAGCATAGTTCGATTAATTGCTAAAGAGATGCTCCCATTTAATATAGTTGAAAAGCCAACATTTCGAAAAATGTTGCAAACATTTGATAGACATTACGAAATCCCCAGAAAAACATACATATCACAAACGGCAATTCCACAACTGTACAACAGTATTAAAGACGACGTACTGAAGGAGATAAAAGACATTTCATTTTACTCTGCTACGTCAGATATGTGGTCAAGTTCAAATATGACCCCTTATATGAGCTTGACCATTCACTATATAGCTGCTGACTGGACCCTGCACTCTAAATGTTTAGACACCAGATATGTCCCAGATAACCATACTGTTGACATCCTGGAAGAAAACCTGAAATCTGCTTTAGCAGACTGGGGACTGGATGAAGACAAACTGGTCTGCATTACAACAGACAATGGTGCTAAACATTGTCACTGCAATAAGAAATCTTGGCTGGCCATGGCTCAACTGCTTGGCCACAACCTCCACCTTGCTGTTTCCCATGGTCTAGACAGTGACAAAGAACGGACAGAACGTGCCATAGGACTCTGTAAAAGCTTGGTCAACACTTTCAACCTGAGCTTCCTTAAAAAGAGAGACCTGAGGAAGGCACAGAATGAAGCTAATCTCCCTCAGCACAATCTCATTCTGGTGAGTGGTTTTTTAAGTCATTTATTTATTCATTTGTAACTCAAAATATTCAGAGCCATGTTTATTTCTTTGTAGCATGTAGACCTGTAGAATCTAATTAAGACAGTTGTCTGGCAATAATTTTACATACAGCAACACAAATTATTAAGGAGAATTGGTAGCATTTCTTTAAAGAAGTTGAAATTCATTAACTAATAAAAAATAGTTCTCATATAGTAATAATATTTTTTGCTAGAGCCATTTTGGTGTTATTTCTACTTTGTCATCATAAGGGGAATAATATTTTACTTGTCACTGGTGAAGTTTGGCCCTAAATGAGTGACATAATAATTATATGTATTTTTCTACTAAAAACATTTTCAATATTCCACAGGATGTTGTCACACGATGGGGCACTAAACAGAAGATGATGGAGAGGGTGTTGGAGCATCTCCCAGCCATTAGACGAGTCCTGGTTCAAGACAGAAAGCACTGCCTTCTCAACCCAACCTGGCAGGATGTTTCGGTGTTAGAGTCCATCAACGCAGCTATTAAACCACTGGCTGACTTTACAGATGTCCTTTCAGGAGAAAGATACGTCACAGTGTCCTCTGTTAAGCCTGTGCTAGAACTGATTAAAGGCGACCTTCTCTCTCCAGGCCCTGATGACAGCACACTGACTGCCAGTATTAAAAAAAACATATCCACGATACTGACTGGAAAATACACCTCACCTGCCATCCAAAACCTCCTGACAAAGGCCACCATCTTGGATCCAAGGTACCGTGGCAGCATGGAACAGGCAGGGTCATTGGTTGACATCAAACATCAGCTGGTGCAAGAGCTACTGGACTTAAAAGGACCAGAAGTAAGTGAAAAAGGTGTAAGTGGTGAGGGTTCCAGCCAAGCTGCTGGAGGAAACAAAGATGAATCTACAGCTGCCCCACCCACCAAAAGAAGAGGCTAAGTGACCTTCTTCAAAACAGAAGAGCTCAACTCACAGTTCAGACACAGGCTATGTACTCAAAAAGAGAGCAGGCTGATGCAGAACTGACAAAGTTCCTTCAAGAAGATGCTATTGATGCCTCTTGTGATCCTTGATGTGGTGGTGTGACAATCAAAGAAGATATCCTTTGATGGCAAACTTGGCTAAGAAATACATGTGTATTTTGCAACAAGCACCAGTTCAGAGAAAATGTTTAGCACAGCTGGAAACATTGCTACTCCTGAGAGATCCTGCCTTAAGCCACACAAACTCAACATGTTAGTATTTCTTGCTCGGAATCTGTCTGACTAAAGTAGCTACAGATCTACTTAAAGATTGTTCAGGCATCGGTCTTATTTAAGAATGTGCTTTTGTTACTTTGCACTTTTTGTTTATAAAATGGCAGTTTTGCCCATCTTTATTTAAATCTAATAATACACAGACTTCATAATCTGTACTCTTTTGTAGTTTTTATTTCCACTGTGGTTTATCTTCTCTTTAGTTTATTCAAGTGCTTTTTTTGTTAACAGAGACTGAAAGTCCATTTTATTTCTATTTATGGTTTTATTTTGTTAACCATTTCCAGTGTTAAGTGTTCTTTTGAAAATAAAGTATTTATCTTGGCAGGGAGTCACATGCATTATTACATCATTTCCATTAAATCACTGTAAAAAAGTCTTCAAACAATATTGTTCATCGCAATAATTTCGAGACAATATATCGCCCAGCAAAATTTGTTATCGTGACAGGCCTATTCTCAACCTCTTCAGGCTGGCTCATCTAGGTTGATGGCACCATTTAACTCACTGGTGAACTAGCAACAAGCTGTTGAGTAACTTTAATGTTTCACCACTGTGCCTCATAAATTTTATAAAAAACATTATGGTGTGAAAGCGGTGGATAAAATGGGAAAGGTCACATCACCAGTTTGGCAGTATTTCAGATATAAAATACAAATAAAATATGCTTGTATCGTGAAATGTTTTTCAGTAATATCATTCAGCCCTATTCTCATGTTCATAATAATTTTTTTGCAATGTTATGTTTTATTAGACATTATTCATTAGTTATTGTGTGTAATAGTCACAGGATGGATGAGATATGACTTTTTAAAGTCACAGGATGTTTCAGAGGAAGTCATACAACGACTGCAAAAGGATAAGGTAGCTAGATTGCTCAGGAAATCAGTACATTTAGAAGTTATCATACAACACTGTTATAGAGACATGAAGACAGATCAGTTTTATCATGTGACTGTTTTTACTGGGTTTTCGCCCCCATTTTTATAGGTTAAACAACTGTTTTAACTTTTGTTTTCTAGATTGACTCCAGTGTCCTTCTGCTCATGACAGATGAGCAGCTTAAGGAGTATCTCCCATCTTATGGTGACCGACTGGCACTTCTCGGATGTTGCAGACGAAGGGAAAATGATCCTGCTGGCCGGAAATCAAAACTTTTTGACCGATTGAGAGCCAAGATTTCAAGGAACAAAGGCAACGATCAAAAGCAGATCTCAGAAAATGTTAGCATCAGAAATGCTTTAAAAAAAAACTGTTCGAAAAGTTGAGATAGAATTCAACTAGTGTGAATTCACACAGAATTCACACTATATGAAGACAAAAACAGATGTGATGATGAAGCTGCTTCTGCTCCTCTTTGGAGCTTCAACAAGACATGAACATGAGTGTTGTTTTCTATCAGGATTTCCAAGAAACAGAAGCATGGACTTAAACCAGAAGCAGAACCCAGCTGTATGTCCTTAAAGAGCGACAAATCAAAGGACGCAATCATTTTCTTTAAATCTCCTGGAGATTCACCTTCAGAGAGGTGAGCTATATCCAACTTCTCTCACTGTGTGAACTGTCAGGCTGAACTGTTTTTATTCCAACGTGTGTTTAATGTGAGCTCAGCTCTTTCCCCCATATTTTCTGTTCATATGTGGAGTGGTGTGTGTTGGATGTTCTCCAGAACCACAGTAGTGAAAGCTGATGGAATGGAAGCTGTTGGGTCTCCTTGATGCTGCTACACCATGTCCAACAGTTCCGGTCAGATAGTTTTGGTCCTCGTTGATCAGTGCCAAATGTTAATACTTCTTTTAAAGTTAAATACTTATTCTGGTCTGCTGCTCACTGATCAGTCCTCTTTTACAAATTACTAAGGTAACTGGGTTGCCTCAAATATTTATAGTCTGAATTCAGGTCCATTCAGTTTTTTTATATACCACTAATTCACAACCAATGTAATCTAAAGGTATTTCATGAGAAAATCCAGACATGGATACATTCCAATCAATCCTAGTTTTCAAACAATACGCTCTGTTAATTATTCAAAAGAGATAAAAAAAAAATTCTATCCAATGAAATCCAGCAGATTGCGTCGTGTATTTGACCTGCAGTATTCACTCCTCCTTGACATGCACATAGTAAAACACGGCTTGCATTGTGTCGTTAACTTTACAGTAATTCCTTACATTGAGTAAAACACATAGCAACAGTGGAAAGGAAAAACCCTTAATCAGGAAGAAATCTCCAAACAGAATCTGACTCTGTACAGTTTAACATAAAATCAATGGACCTTTTTTGTTTCGTAACTTTTTTGTCATTGTATTTGAAAATCTTTCTCAGTTATGCAATGTTTCAATTCTTGTCAGCTGTAAATGGAACAATCACATGTATCCTAATTTGTCTCCAAATCTAATCAATTCAATCAATTAAAGCCTTTTTATTGATATTACTTTGCAATAACTCCACCCCCTACCACTGACTGTCTGCAGGTGTGACTGGGAAAAGTGTGCAGAGAAATGTGAGCTTTTGTCTATACCAATATCTCTGTTTGGCTTATCTAGTAAGAAATATATTTATGTTTTTTTTACAAGTTTCTAGCTTTTGTCACATTTTACAATAAGGTTGGGAGCATGTGTCTTGTGATCATTTGTCAGGGAGTCAACTGTGAAACCACAACTTTAGTGGAATTGAGCCATTCCTAAATACATACTGAGGAATTGTTTCTAAACTGATTAGGAAATTACTTGTGATTATCATGGAGGAGCTGGTTATATATGTCCATAAAATATAAACCCTTGTATTGATGTTCATTTCATCAGTGAATACATAAAATTCACTGATTTTAGGTTTTGGTCCTCATTGATTAGTGGCAAATTATTTATTCAGCCCTGGACTGGGCTGAATAAATAAAATTATTTATTTGATGAAATGAACATAAATACAATAAATAAATATAATTCTGAAAAAAATAATAGTAATAGCTGTTGATGTGTGTAAAGCATTATAAGCAAGTAAAATTGTAAACAAAAAAAAAGACTCTCAATAACCCAGACTCCATTGTTCAATCAACAGAATCAGCTTGTTTGTCAATATTACATCATTACCTTGCGAACTGACCGTGTGTAAGAGAGAGAAAATTATAAATATGCAATGTTCATAAAGCAGGACTGAGCACTCAAGATGACCCAGAATGCTCAGAGAGCCAGAGAGATGAGGAGGAGGTGGAAGGTGAGGATGACGAGCAGAGGAAGAGCAGCAGAGAGGCAGTGATAGAGATCATACTGAACTTCCTGAGGAAGTTCAGTATGTATATATGAACATACTGTATATATGTATATACAGTATGTATATATGTATATACAGTATGTATATATGAACATACTGAACTTCCTGAGGAAGTTCAGTATGTTCATATATATATATATATATATATATATATATATATATATATATATATATATATATATATATATATATATGAAGCAGGAGCAGCTGGCTGACCGTCTGCAAAGAAGCAAGAGGGTTTCTGCAAAGGGTGGACCTGATGGAAAAATCATTCTAAACTAAAATATATTGAAATTATTTATTCTTCATTCAGTAACAAGTCCTGCACCTTGTCAACGAGAACTTAAATCTAGTCTGCAGAAGAAGTTCCAGTGTGTGTTTGAGGGGATTGCTAAAGCAGGAAGTCCAAGCCTTCTGAACCAGATCTACACACAGCTCTACATCACAGAGGGAGGGACTGGAGAGGTCAATGATGAACATGAGGTCAGACAGATTGAAACAGCATCCAGGAAAACACACAAACCAGAAACAACAATCAAACAAGAAGACATCTTTAATGGAAGAGATCAACCAATCAGAACAGTGATGACAAAGGGAGTGGCCGGCATTGGGAAAACAGTCTTAACACAGAAGTTCACTCTGGCCTGGGCTGAAGATAAAGCCCACCAGAACATCCAGTTCATATTTCCATTCACTTTCAGAGAACTGAATGTGCTGAGAGAGAAAAAATTCAGCTTGGTGGAACTTGTTCATCACTTCTTTACTGAAACCAAAGAAATCTGCAGCTTTGAAAACTTCCAGGTTCTGTTCATCTTTGATGGTCTGGATGAGAGTCGACTTCCTCTGGATTTCCTCAACAAGAAACTTCACAGTCCGCCTTAGGAAGAAGCACTTCTTGGGTGCGAATTTAAGATTGTGCTCTTTGAGATGGGAGAAAACCATTTGTAAGCGATGGAATTCAGTTTCCTCTGTAGGTGCAAATACCATCAGATCATCAAGGTAGCACAATAGGCTTGTGAAGTTCTCATCCCCAAATATTGACATCATCATCCTCATGAATGTAGCCGGACTATTGCACAGGCCTTAAGGGAGGCGGTTGTATTCATGTAATCCAAAAGGAGACGAGAATGCTGTATATTTTTTTGTCATCAGGGTGCAGAGGGACATTATAAAAGCCTGATGTCAGGTCCATTGTTGAGAAGAATGCATTACCACCAAGGGCAGCCAAAGCATCAGCTTGATGCGGTAGTGGGTAAGCATCTTCACAGTTTCTCGCATTGAGCCATCTGAAGTCAGTGCAGACTCTGAGGTCACCATTTGGTTTCCATACCAGAACAAGTGCAGATGCATACTCGCTGTTTGACTTCTGGATAATGCCTCTCTCTTCCATCTCATTCAGAGTCGTTCTCAGTTTCTCATATTGGCTTGGTGGTATGCATCTGTAGGGTAAACAAAACGGCTTGTCATGAACAAGATGGATGTGGTGAACGAACCTCTTAGCTTCTCCACAATCCATCTTGTGATGGGAGAAGATTGACTCATGCTGCACAATGAGGTCAAGGACCTTGTCTTTCCACTGCAGTGGCACTTCATATGATTTCAGGTCAATGTCTTGCAGACCCAGAACTTTCAGTGTATGCATCATGTCCTCCTCTGACCTTGGCTGCACAACTGTACTCTGTATACATTGCACATTACACTCAATTTTGTCAGCTTTTGGTAGGTCTTCAACTGCAATACATGGAGACACATCTGCTAATTTCGCATTTCTCTTCAGTACTACAACCCTGTCTGTAGGATTGATGACCCTAACAGGTACCCATCGATCTCCCCAAAGAGGAGTGACAACTCTGCCAACAAGGATGTGTTTTGGTCCAGCTTTAGATTGTGATGGCTCTACAATCACATTACACACATACAATCAATTCTGCCTGCTGACATCACCGCCGACTCAGGTAACTTGCTCCAGACAAGGTGCTCACTCTGTGGTTTTAGGGTCACACAACTCTTTTC